>NC_080738.1:11589836-11709836 GCF_019097595.1 Hemibagrus wyckioides | reverse complement strand
AATCAAATCTATAAAAAATGTGATGATTGTTTGGTTTGTTAGATTAATAAAAGGTTTAAAAAAAAATAAAGAAAGAAACAATCCTGATCATTGAGCGTTCCAGTTTTGTTTTCTTCCCATTATGTTACAAAGAAAATCTTACTGTTCCTGCCAGTCATCTACTCATCGAAATATGCTAGCATAATCCTACCACAAAATCAAGCTATTATCTTAAATTTAAATCTAGGCTTAATTATACTTAACTCAAAAATTAAGAAATCATTTCACATAGCAGATAAGAAAAACAATGATTTTTACATACATTTGATACATTTTCAAAATAAATCAGTGAATCAAAGTTAACCTATTAAAAAATATATACTTCTAACCAATAAATATAAATAATCAGCTATCCAGTAGTTCCATATGCTACACCCAAACCTCACACATTCTGTGTTCCTTTTTGTGTTGCTGTTGTTCTTTGGCCACTTCTTCTTCTTCTTCTTCTTCTTCTTCTTCTTCTTCTTCTTCTTCTTCTTCTTCATATCTAAGACATGTTTCTGCTTCCTGCAAGTCAGAATGACAAATGTCTTGACTTATTACTCAGTTACAATAAATAAATCAATGCAAAAATGAATATGTATATTTACTGATTTATCTGGGTATGTGCGCTATGTTGAACAGTTTTATAGCATAGATATTATTATTGTTATTATTGTATTCTTCTTCTTCTACTTCTTCTACAATAAAATAAATTGTGCAGACCAAAGTGTAAGTACAGACATGAAACTTGGTGGTACTCCCTCCTGTTACTCAAGGAAGTGATATGGGTCTGGCTGGCCTAATGGTGGTGCTATAATGCACAGTTTTAATTTGTGGTCCATTTGGACCAGACAGTAATCTTTTTTCAACATAGTTCTTGTTTTTTTTCTCAAACCTAAAAGCCTCAATAACCATTTGGCTCCACCCACTTAGATTTTTGGTATTGTCATAACATGGAAGATGAGTCAACTGGACTTCTTTCAAGTTAGATCGAGACATTTCACTACTAATCTGAGCAGCTTCTTCAGTCTGACGGCCGTTGGCAGGATTCCACAAATTTGTATCCTCTAGGGTCAAGGATCCTCCCTTCCCTGGATAGGCTTGTTAAAGGAATAAGGGGAAGGTGATTGTGGGCGTAGGCAAACTAGAAAGGAGTCTAGTCAATATGACTTAACTTGCAGATCACTGCACTTGGATGACAGAGAATCTTCACAGACACATGCAAAACATACTTTTGCAAACTAGTCTTAAGATTTTGGATGTCAAACTATTCAGCACACTGTGATGTCAAACTATTCAGCACATTGTGTTCCTTACTAATCAGCAATAACGTTATCATTTCTAAACATTATGACTGCCACATCAATCAATCAGTTCTAATGAGGTGGTGCTGAATTTACTTTAAAAGTTGTAACTCATGAGTATTTCCATGAATTTACATTTAACTTTAAATTCATGGAAAGGACAAAACTCTGATGTCATGTGCAAAGTTTGGTCATACAATGGAGCTAAAGTCAGGAACTGTGTTTCTCTGGAACCATGTGTCCAACGTCGGAACTCAGAGCTTCTCTCTAACTGGACATATCACAGGGTGGTCCAGGGTCTTCTCCAATTACCTATTAACGCATCATCGGCACCCAACTATCTGCCACTGAGTCTCTTCACCACAGCACACGAGTGCACAGAGCACACCTAATCATCAAGGAGTCCTCCCACCCTAGTCACAAATTGTTCAACCTCCTTCTGTCCAGGAGGAGATACAGGACCATATGCACCAGAACCATAAATCTGTATCACACTGTATGATTATATTGTTCATAATTGTTCATTCATAGATTACCCTAGTTTCTCTCTCTCTCTCTCTCTCTCTCTCTCTCTCTCTCTCTCTCTCTCTCTCTCTCTCTCTCTCCATATATATCATACATTGTACAACAGTAACAAACATAATATACAGTGTATATGCAGATAGAATATATATGCAATTACAATAAAGTACTATCTATCTATCTATCTATCTATCTATCTATCTATCTATCTATCTATCTATCTATCTATCTATCTATCTATCTATCTATCTATCTATCTATCATTTGGTTATAAGTTAGCCAAATCAATAAAAAGTAGGCTTGGACGAAATGGAGCAAACTTGGCTTTATTGTAGTAAGACGTTTCTCTGCGCCGTCAAGTGCAACGGCATGCAAAAAAAAATCCTTTCTATTTATCCTGTCATCATCTGGTACCTCCAACCATTTTTTAGGATTTAAGGATTGAAATAGATTCAGATTTGATTTAGATTAAATGAGTAAATTTAAAGATTAAAATTAATTTTTGATTTAAAGAATAAAGTAGATTTGGATTAGATTTAGCTTAAAATGAATGTATTTTTCAAAAACGCCATTTAAGCTGAATCAAGCCAATCTAACCACTGGGGGTAGAATATATAAGAAGTGCCTGGACCCTACATATATTATTATTATTATTATTATTATTATTATTATTATTATTATTATTATTATTATTATTATTATTATTATTATTATTACTATTACTATTATTATTATTATTATTATTATTATTATTATTATTATTATTAGTAGTAGTAGTAGTAGTAGTAGGAGGAGGAGGAGGAGGAGGAGGAAGAAGGAGGAGGAGGCACAGTGAGAGTAGGGGTAATAGTAATACTAATAAAAGTAATTCTAAGCTTCCTTACACTTTTTTAAGTTTCAGTTTCCAGTTCTGGTTCCTTTGTCCACTGAATCTGAAATATTGATGGCTGGACATTGGTAGATTTGATCTGTGGAGAAAAAATACTGTTATGTGCTATGCAATACTTCATTTACAGTACATATCATAATACATTTTATATAAACATTCACTGCTTTCAGGAGATCTGATGCTATGTTTTCTGGTTCCTTCATTTCTGTAGAAAGGGTCAAGCACTGAAAGATATTATATGGGTGGTGAACTATTATCAACAGAACACTAACACTACCATGATGTTGAATGCTAGCTTGCCATGCACTGGTACGTGTGTATCAGATGCAATGGGTTGGGTCACTGCTGGGTTGAGAAATACTCTGGCTAACACTGATGTCTTTTCTACTAATAGAGAAGAAGCAACAGAGGAACAACAATCAATAATGGCCAATGAATGTAGCTAAAATGTATGTATACCTAATAAATTGACAACTGAGTGTACATTCTCACAAATACACACCTTTCCAAGAACTTTTTCCCTCATGGTAGGGTTGCTGAGATCCTCATTGCTGTTAAACATTATTCTCAGAAATGCCTTCTTAAATACAGGGACTGCAAAAAGTCAACAATGTTGAAATTGAGCAACAGTTCTGAAACATAGCTCAACTTTAAATTTAATTTACTGAATATAAAAGTGTGACCTGGAACCCCATAGACTTCCACTTCACAGAGCGTGAGGTACTGGATAACATTGGGAATGATCACATTCACATAACGACCCCGCATATTGCAGGTGTAGTTTACAGAGGCACCAGCAGGCATGCTAGGGATAACGACACATCTACAGAGAGAGAGAGAGAGAGAGAGAGGGAGAGAGAGAGACGGGGGGGGATTAAATGTTAAATATTATGTTTAATGCTGCTTTATAAAACTGTGACCCACCTAAATTTGATAATGATCATAACAGATTGTGCAGAAGAATTTTTTTATTTTATTAGAAAATGATGTTATACTTTTTCTCACTCTATAGTAAAATTTCATTTTGTGAAACATGTTCCTTCCTGTTAATCCTTAAATTACACCAGGTATTTTTTATCTATATATAGATATAGAGACATAAAGACCTAAATCAGACAAATAAAGACATAAAGACAAATAAAAGTCATAATGAGCAATTTTATTGGAATGTTATAATGTCTTATTAAAGTTTTAAATGCATACAAAGAATTGTTGCTAAATTACAAAGACCTATAGGCAGCAAATATTATGAAATGTTAACAAAGCTATAAAACTAAATGCATACTTATTTATGCTGATATAATTTTAACAAGTGTTAAATGTATTATTCAGATTTTCACCTGGGGTTGTTGTTGCCATTGTTGATTAAGGAATTTCCAATATGGATCTCAGCACCATTTAGCCGTTCTGCACAGGCGTCTCCTCTGTTAGTGATGATTACATTGCTAATGTCATACATTGCCAACAAATTCACCCTCCACCATGGGCTATTGTCAGCATTTGTGTGTGTACATGAGGACAATCTCAAGTCAGATGCTCTGTTGCCATCAATAGCAAAAGAAGCATAATAATAGCCAGAGAATGAAGAAGACTGTGTTGCAATTCCTCGTAAGGCCACATTAACTGGAGAGGAAAAGAGAACATATTATACATGTATAAACACACATTGTATTCAATATATTCACATGTATTCTTCTATATTCTTACCTTGCTGATAGGTGAGTATCCATTGCAGTGAGAAAATGCATATCCCTGTGCAGAAATATATAATCTAAAATTATACATTTGATTATGTGCCTTATGTTAAAGGCAAATGAACATTTGATAGGTATTTTTTTTAATAATTTATAAAAGTTAATGTCATTTAATATCATGACAATGTACAAGAGATATTAAATCAATCTTAGTGTTTTTCAAATCAAAGTTTACCTAAATAAAGATTAGACCACTGTGAATTCTCCATTTTCTGCTCAAATTAAAAGAAAACAACTTTAGTCATTTTATAAACATACTCAAGGAAAGAAAGGAAAATAGCCCATTGAAGAGGGAATATAGCAAGTTAAGAATTAGATTTCTACTGTACACAACTATATGAAGTACATCATCTAGCAAATACACAATATATTAAGCCAAGTAAAAACACAGTTTAGAGAAAGTTCTTACCGAGCTTGACATAGATCCGAAAGTCTTCAGTCTGAGTTGTTCTTTTGGTGTTTTGGTAATTGATTATGTAGTTTAAAAGGCAAATTTCACACATGCAAACAAGTGGCCTTAGATGACATGTGTCCTTAAGAAAGTTTAAAAAATGTATACAGAACTATTGTATAGACTAAAGGTATACGTTTTTATACAGTATGACAACTGATTCGTGAATCAATTTGTCTTATTAATGAAAACTGACATGACGCGACAAATGGAAGTGGTAGCACGTTCCATTACACATACATGGTTAAGATATTGAGCTACTAATTGGAAGTTCATGAATTCAAATTCCAGGACCACCAAGCTGCCTCCTCTGGGCACTTGTGCAAGGCCCTTAACAGCTCATAAAATCATAGATAAGACATAGATAAGACCTTCAAATTACTCACATCAAATTTAAAAATGTGATGATGGTATAGTTGCTGGTGCCAGACAAGCTTGTTTGAGAATTTGAGGCTGATCTGGAATTTTCACACACAGACGTGACCAGAGTTTACACAGAGTGGTAGGAAAATGTTTATGAGAGAGGTCAGAGGAGAATAGCCAGACTGGTTTCAGATGACAAAAAGATTCTTTACAACTCTGCTAAGCAAAAAAGGATCTCAGAACACCCAACATGTCAAACCAAATGAGATGGACAAGCTGCAACCAAATCAGGTTCCACTCATGTTTGTCAGTCAAGGAGGGCACTAACTTTCCTGACTTTCTTTGTTTCATGTAGACAGGGTCATTAGCTGGCATTCAAAGCATGATCAACAGTCCAGGCTGCTGCTGTTGGTATAATTGTAATGCCTCGTCAGGCGTGGGAGTGTTAGAGTCCATGTGCAGATTAGTAAAGGACGGTAGGCAGAAATCGTGGTCGGGATAACAAGGGCGGAGGGTCAAAAACCAGAAAGCACACACTCGAAAAACCAAAGCCAAAAAACACAAAGTCCAAAACTCGTATTCAGAAAGGGAAAACGGGAAAGGTCATACACGAAGGAACTAGAACTCACAGAAAGAAAGGCTTGGCACGGACCGCAATGGGAAACAATGCTTCGCAATGAGGCTAAGGTGGCACGCTGCTTAAATATGCCTCAGTACCAGAAGTGGCCAGTGATAGTTAATATTCGGGCGAGGGCTCCCTCTGGTGTTTCGGCCCGGACTGTTGTGTGACAATAATGGTGTGGGGAATGATTTTTCCCCCAAAATATCTGATGCAATCATGATAAAATAGATGACTCTGCAACACCATGCATGCCATGAGGAACTGAGGCTGTTTTGATTAAATTGAGTCACTGAGGCAGTGATTCCAAGTAGTATGGTGTTCTTAATATAGTGGCCAGTCATTGAATATACAAAAGATAAAATCAGGCACTTCAGGTGAATACAAAATATATGCAAAATACCACTTTCGAACCCTGTGTGGATGTGTGCTACCTGTCTTCATCCTCAGCAGATGCCCAACCACACTCAAAGTATTTTTCATAAATATTGGTTAAAATTGATTGTACAATTTTTTTTTTGTAATAAAAGTCACTGTAAACTTTACACGTCTTTATTAACTCTTTTCTTTTTATTTCTTTCTTTGTCTCCCAAACTAAAGTGGGCCTTTCTCTCAACCTCACTTTCTCTGTCCCTCTCTTTGTCAAACTACTCCACCCAGTCCCCTACACCAAATGCTGCCTTCACCAGAGCTTAATTTGTCTACATTAATTCAAACCCTGTGCTGCCTTTTCTCTCATGGAATTTTCATCATTTTCTTGTTCTTAGCTTTTGTAATTAAAACTGCACCGGGATTTTTGTAGTAAATTCAATTCAATTCAATTTATTTTGTATAGCGCCTTTTACAATGAACATTGTCTCAAAGCAGCTTTACAAAAGAAGAAAACAGAGAAAGGGGAGGGGAAAATGAAAAATAATAATAAAAAATAAAAAACAACTAATTAACTAGAAATAAGAATAAATTATTAAATTCTATAATTAGACTATTTTATCCCTAATGAGCAAGCCTGTGGCAACGGTGGCAAGGAAAAACTCCCTGGGATGGAAAGGAAGAAACCTTGAGAGGAACCAGGCTCAGAAGGGAACCCATCCTCATTTGGGTGACACTAAACAGAAAATAATGTAACTGTAGCTAATTAATGTCCTTTCTACAACAGCAATCAATGACCCATGAGGAACTATTAGGTCATTGTAGTTTCTAAGGTCATTATAAACACTAGTTCTTTGCTGTCACGGGCTGACAGATGAAATGGCATATCTGTGATGGTGTGAAAGTCCCCAAGTGGCTCTGTCCATGGCTGTCTCCTGGGCCACACAGATCCATCCACAGCATCAGTGGGCACCATCAAGCGGCGAGATTCTGACCAGGGGTAGGGCAGCGGTCGCACTGGGAACTGGCAAACACTGGGAGCTCAGGAGTGGGCTGTATAGCTCGACAGAGAAGGTAGAGAGAGAAAGAGAAAGATATTAAGTTTCTGATCATGTGATGCTTAAAGACAATGTAGAATTATGTGTAAAGTGCAGGCAGGGACTCGCTATGACAGCATATCTAAAAGGGAGAGCCAGAAGGTCACAGACATGAAGGCTTCCCGGGACATAAAGCATCCAACCACTTCACAGTCAGCAAACCTGAACGACTTGTGAGGGTGGTAAGATGACAGCATCCAAAACATCCCATTACACCAAACACTCTATGACCATGAACCTTCCAGATCTGCTCCTTTACCTAAGAAAACTATACATTAAAAGCTTGACTAAACAAATATGTCTTCAGCCTAGACTTAAACATTGGACTGGAGCTTGTGTATGCTCCTACTGGAACATCCAGACAGTAAGACATTACAATAATCCAACCTAGAGGTAACAAAAGCATGAACTAATTTTTCTGCATCATGCAGCGACAACATATTTCTTATCTTAGCAATATTCCTAAGATGGAAGAAGGCTACCCTAGTGATATTATCTACATGAGCTTCGAATGTAAGACCACATATGCTGATCTAGCAGCACTAAGAGAATTTTTGTATCTCAGAAGGCTTTCCTTCCACGCAATCTGGAATACTGCTAATTTAGTTTGACGCCATTTACGCTCTAGTTTCCTAGCTGATTGTTTTAAAGCTCATGTGTGGTTGTTGTACCAGGGTGCTAGTTTCTTGTCTTTATTTTTTTTTCCTTTTAAGTGGAGCTACAGTGTCTAGGGTGTTCCGAAATAATGACTCCAAGTAATCAGTCGCCTGGTCAAGTTCTGTAGGGTCAGAAGGTGAACCAATCATGTGTGATAATTCTGGGAGACTATCGGTAAATCTCTCTGCAGTAGCAGATGTAAATATACGCTTCATACAGTAATGCGGCAAGTTGCACATCTCGTGACTAAGACGCATTCTAAATGAAACTAGATAATGATCTGAGATAGCTTCCGACTGTGGAAGAGTGACTATGTTTTCTATATTTAATCCGAATGTAAAAATGAGATCCAGAGTGTGACCTCCATTATGAGTGGGTCCTATTACATTTTGATTAACACCTAATGAATCTAAGATGGACACAAATGCTGTTCTCAGAGGGTCTTCTGGCTTATCAAAATGAAATGTAAATGTTAACAGCAGTCTGTTTTTTTTTGTGGTTTGCCTTTAACCGGTCCTGTCCATGCATGTTATTTTGCTCCAGCTAGAGGCCAAAGATATATGTAACACACATTGGGCTACATCATCATTGTCGATTATTTTCTTAAAACAGTACAAGCAAAAATGTTTCCTTTATATTAAGGCATGTTATGAATAATTTGGTCATTCTAAACAGAGAATTAAAAGTTAGTTAATTAGGTACACCTTGGCATGTGATACAAATTGCCCAGGCAAAATGACAAAACAGATGACTCTGCAACACCATGCATGCCATGAGGAACTGAGGCTGTTCTAATTGAATTGAGTCACTGAGGCAGTGTTTCTAAGTAGTATGGTATTCTTATTATAGTGGACAGTCATTGAATATACAATGACTAAAATCAGGCACTTCAGGTAAATACAAAATATTTGCAAAATACCACTTTTGAACCCTGTGTGGATGTGTGCTGCCTGTCTTCATCCTCAGCCGATGCCCAACCACACTCAAAGTATTTTAATAAATATATATTTTTCATAAATTTTTCATAGACCTAGATTGGGCAAACCAATTCTTAAGTTGGTTCACCTGATGAAAAATGTTCAATAACTTACCTATAATGTATGTACATTTTATGCTATTTGCTTACATTCCGTTTTTTTCTTATGCAACATCTTAGGAGACTTGCAAAGTAATTAATAGCCAGACAGTATAAAAGCAAATATATTTAATTAGCCATTAAGGTATCAGTGGGCACTGAAGCTGTGACTGTGAAAACAAAGCAGACTAAAACATATTACAATATAGGGGCATGCAAAACTTATTTGATGATTTGCAAATGAAGAATGGTCCTAGACCTTCATAATGTTCCATCACAAAATGCATTTTAAATGGTCCCTTTCTGCATACCAATGGGCTACTAAATTCTCCTAGACCTGGGACGGCTACCGTTCTGATCCTGCATGACAGTGAGGGTCTGAGTTCATCATTTAATTTAAATATACTTGCTGATTAGGAAAAGCATTGATTTATTGTCTTTCCTGCCATTCCATGGCATATTTTCTTTATAATGAATAACAAATAATTTACCTGAATTTGCATTAGATTTAAATAGAATCTCTACTTTATGCAATGTACAAGTGTACTTTACTCGTAAGTCCAATTTTCTTTAGAGGTAGAATTAATAGAATTGAATGCATTTTTATTTACTGAATCAGAGCATATGCTTTTTAATTGAAGTTATGTATTCTTTACAAAAGAGGCATTAAAATGTAGAAAACAGAGAAATATATATATAGAAATGGTGTAAATGAAGCAAAACAAAAAAACATGCCTACATGGCTGACAAATAAACGTCAGCATGTCTGATAAAAATGTTGTGGACCGAGATCAATGTCCTCAAACAAGACAAATTGCAATTAGTCTTTAATCTGATAGCGCAGTGGGACTGCTACCCCAAGACTGTGGCCGATATCAGCTCAGGTTGCCAGATCGGATTAATTCTCTGTTATGAATAAATGTTTAAAACGCACACTGCTCTAGAGAAAAATGATTTCAATGTTTATTATTTAATGTTTGAGATACTAGTGCTTTTAAAATGCTGCTTAAATGAATGCTTATGAATTAAATTATAGGTTTTTTATGTTGAGAGCGACCTCTTTTGTAATGAAATTGTAAGGCAGTATATTGTGTTGTCCACAAGATGTCGCTATGACACTTATGTTAGAACAGATTCGAGTGCCTTTAGCGTTGTTTGAGCCTCTTGATGTACCGTAGTGTTGATATGTGTGTAGTGTGGCATATTTTCTTTAGTCCACGTTATCAATGCTATAGGTCTCTCCACCACCCACGGACATACACAACACAGCGGCGGTGCTAGAGGCCAGTAAGCGCGCAGAGAGAGAGGGGGATACAAAATGAATGTATTTTTTTATTATTATTAAATTACAGCTAATATTTATAACATAATTTATAATATATAATTTAGGTATTTGTCAAATATATATTTTACCCTCCCATATCTCTTAATGGCTACAGTTTGAATTTCCCGACATGGCAACCCAACAGTCAGCAATTAGAACAGCGGACCTATAGAGGCAAATACAGGTGCTGATCACTCCAACTATTTCTCCTCTAGAGTGTATAAACACTGACACACTGTTCAACCACGATTGGTTTATAGCTGAAAAGAAAGTAAAAACTGAACAAATACGTGCACGCTATTTGTAGGATAGACTATAGTAGAGCTGTATTAAACAGCCTAATACTCAATTATTTTAAAATCTGTATTTACATCACATTCCTGTCCAGTAAAACGATGTACTATTGACTAAGGGACATATAATAATAATAATAATAATAATAATAATAATAATAATAGTTATTATTGTGTATTTGCATGTGCATAGACACTGTGAAGCACATTACATTAGGCAACCTAACTGCGTTCCTGTAATGATCATGCGCCAAATCATGTTTCACATGGTGCACTGGCGACATCTGCTGTTCATCAGTTCCTTATCAAATGTAAGGTTAAACAGTAAAATAATTTCTGTTGCTTCAGTGGAAACTATCTTGGCTCAAATATCTAGTCATGTCAATATTTGCAGAGAAAAAGGTCCTTATATTGAGTGTTGGCTTATGCAGGTGCTCAAGTTTGTATTATATTATACAGAAGCATGTCAGTTCTATTGATGTCTACATATTAGGAATTTATTCACAGGGAGATACATGACAAAGAAAACACAATCACGTTCATTTGATTTGAGAGGGCACAGTGTTATACTGTGAGTCAAAATGTTTCTTTAATATTTTTATCTATAAGTAAAAATGCCAGAAGCATTATCCTGAGTATCTAATAACATAATGCGAGTCTGTGTTAGGTGAGTTTAGTATTGGCTAAAAAAGTGATACAATCCTGAAACAAACAGATAGAATATTGTGTTTGATTTTAGACACAAACAGTCCTTATATTTCTGATAAATGCGTTGATTTGGCACTGACACTGACAAGGTTACTGTATATCTTACATTCTAAATAAGACTCTCATAATAACAGTTTGAAATGTTTATTTACGCAAATGTAATGTGCTTAACATGTCTGAATAGATAATGTACATATTAAATAAACAAGGCCCATTAATAATTTAATGAGAATCATTACTCTACAATTTTTGGAAAATCTAAACAGGCAAGTGAAGGAACAAAGTTTATATTAGACACACTTAATCCAGCGAGTAAAACCTCATTCCTACATGATCTCAACACTTTCTATTTTTAAATGCTTCCAGATCCAATCAAATGCATTAAAAAAAGTGATGATTCTTTGGCTGTTAACATTTCTGATTGGCTAGGAAGTGATAAGGATTCTGAGTATTGCATTATAAGTATCATGGCAATATTCGAAGATAATGATTAATAAAAAGAATAATAATTTAAGAAATATGAATGAGTATTAATATTATTTATTAATTTACAGTGTTTTGCTTTACCCTGTTGTGCAAAATGTTTTCTTAGTGCTGCAACCATGCAAATGTCAGTGTTTTTTTTTTTTTAATATTCTTACTATTCTTGAGAGTCTACTGAATACATCTAATACATAAATTAATGAATTAACCTATTAATTAATATATACTTTGAACCAATATATACGTATATATGTATATATACATCATCAGCTATCCAGTAATTTTATACAGTATACTACACCCAAACCTCACACATTTGATGGTTTTTGTTGATCTTTGACCACTTCTTCTTCTTCTTCTTCTTCTTCTTCTCTACATATTTAAAATGTTTCTGCTTCCTGTGAGTCAGAATGACAAAAGTCTTGACTGTCATATCACTCAGTAAAATAAATAAATCAATGAATAAATGAATATGTAATAGTCAAACTGGTGATCTAAAAAAAATCGAATGTCAAAAGAGATTTTAGTGTATTTAATACAAATTATGCCATAGGTCTTTTGCATTCTTGAATCTGAAAGTTATTCTTTCTTTAATGGCAAATCATTCATATGGACTTGTGTGGCAAACACTTCAAATAATAAAAGACTAATAATAAGGTAATTAGTATTGTAGCAGATGCCTTTAAAACATTACAAGAAAATGTCTGTTAGCAGGATATGTGTGAAATGTTTTATGGCATGGATATTATTATTATTGCAACTGTTAGGATCTTCTTCTTCTTCTTCTTCTTCTTCTTCTTCTTCCTCATTAATTCCAAGTGTGCAGACCATAGGGTAAGTAGTACAGACATGAAACTAGGTAGTACTCCCTCCTGCTACTCAGGGAAGTGAGATGTGCCTGATTGGCCTAATGGTTGTGCTATAATGCAATATTTTATGGTTTGGTCCATTTCTAATGAACATTGAGCTGTAGAAACAAAAATCTTTTTTTTTAAAACAGATTTCTTGTTTTTTTCTTAACCCTAAAAACCTCTATAACCATTTGGCAATTTAAAATTTTTAATTAATTGGCATAACATTCAAAACCTACATGCAATAACTAGCCAGCACACTGCGATCCTTAATAAGAATTATTTATACAGTAAATAGGAAAAACAGTATGACTGCCACATGTCAATCAATTTTAATGAGACAGTGCTGAATTTAGTTTAAAAGCTATAATATTTCCATGAATTCACATGTAACTTAAAAGACATGGACACAACAAGACTCTGAGGTCATGTACAAGGTCTGGTCATACTGCAGGGCAGAGCTAAAGTCAGGAACCATGTTTTTCAGGAACCATGTGTCCGATTAAGCCAAAATTTGGTATAGTACATATATGTGCTAGTCTGTAAGTGGATTCCCATGATGATGTAATTACTGAAAAACATGGCTGTCTTGTGATTGCCTGTCATGGTAATCACATATCATTAGATATAAGGAATAATTCATGAAAGGACCTCCTACTACCAGATGCAATATCACGTAAGGTGGCTACCCATGGGTGCTATTCATGTTCTAAGTGTTCAGAGTAAAGTTCAAATATTCATTACTCAGTAACTATATCAGGAGTTTTTTTAGCAGGGATTTTACAGAGCTAGGATTTAGCTTTCATCACAAAACATAAGTATCTTCATGTATGGTGCATTTATTGTTTTATATATCTTGACAAGAACTGGCCACTGGGGGTGGTATTTACAAGGGTATTACAAGAGAATTTAAAAGGAGTGCCAAGACCCTGCAGATTATGTATTATTATTATTATTATTATTATTATTATTAGCAGCAGTAGTAGTAGTAGTAGTAGTAGTAGTAGAGGAGGAGGAGGCAGAGAGGGAGTAGGGATAGTAGAAGTATTCGTCTAATGTTTCTTACCCTATTTTAAGTTTCCTTCTCTGGTTCTTTTGTCCAACGGACCTGAAATATTGATGATTGGATATTGGCAGATTTGATCTATGGAAAAAAAATACCATTACGTGCTATGCAATACTTTATTTACATTAAATTTTATATAAACATTCACTGATTTCAGGTCATCTGATGCTATGTTTTTTGGCTCCATTTATTTTGTAGAAAGGTCAAATTTGGGTGTTGAACGATTTTCAACATAGCAGTGACTCAACACTGTTGAATGCTAGCTTGCATGGCACTAGTAAATGTGTATTAGGTGCAGCAGTAGCAATGGGTTGGGTCACTGCTGGGTTGAGAAATAATCCAGTGTACAATGACCCCCTTTCTACTAATAGAAGAGCAGCAACAAGCTGTGAAGTGCAACAGAGTGGGACGACAATCAATAATGGGAAATGAATGCAGCTACAATATATGTATACCTAATAAAATGACAAATGAGTGTACATTCTCACAAAGACAAACCTTTTGAAGAACATTGTCCCTCATGATATGGTTGCTGAGATCTTCTTTGCTGTTAAACTTTATTCTTAGAAATGCCTTCTTAAATACAGGAACTGCAAAAAGTCAACAATGTTGAAATTTAGCAACAGTTTTGAGACATAGTACAATATTTTAATTAATTGAAAAAATGTGACCTGGAACCCCATAGACTTCCACTTCACAGAGTGTGAGGTACTGGATAACATTGGGAATGATCACATTCACATAACGACCCCGCATATTGCAGGTGTAGTTTACAGAGGCACCAGCAGGCATGCTAGGGATAACGACACATCTACAGAGAGAGAGAGAGAGAGAGAGAGAGAGAGAGAGAGAGAACAACAAAGAGGTCATGTTTTAAATCAATGTTAAATATATCGTTTAATGCTGCTTTATGAAGCTGTCACCAACCTGAATTTGATAATAATCATAACAGATCGTGCAGAAGAATTTTTTATTCTACTAAAGAATGGCATTATACTTTTTCTTGCTTTATAGTAAAATTTCATTTTGTGGAATGTCTGTGAAACATGAAACTGTTAATCCTTAAATTATAACAGGTGTTTTTAACTATATATAAAGAAAAAAAATCAGTCACAATGAGCAATTTTAGTGGAATGTTATAATATCTTATAATGTCTTATTAATGTTTTAAATGCATACAAAGAATTGTTACCAAATTACAAAAACTTATAGACAGCAAATATTATAAAATGTTAACAAAGCTATGAAACTAAATGCATACTTATTTATGCTGATATAATTTTAACACGTTTTAAATGTATTTTTCAAATTTTCACCTGGGGTTGTTGTTGCCATTGTTGATTAAGGAATTTCCAATGTGGATCTCAGCACCATTTAGCCGTTCTGCACAGGCGTCTCCTCTGTTAGTGATGATTACATTGCTAATGTCATACATTGCCAACAAATTCACCCTCCACCATGGGCTATTGTCAGCATTTGTGTGTGTACATGAGGACAATCTCAAGTCAGATGCTCTGTTGCCATCAATAGCAAACGAAGCATAGTAATAGCCAGAGAATGAAGAAGACTGTGTTGCAATTCCTCGTAAGGCCACATTAACTTGAAAGGAAAAGAGAAGATATTATACATGTATAATCACACATTGTTTTCAAATATTCACATGTATTCTTCTATATTCTTACCTTGCTGATGAGTGAGTATCCATTGCAGTGAGAAAATGCATATCCCTATGTAAATGAACATTTGATAGGTAATTTTTTTTTAAATAATTTATAAAAATTTAAACTATCATGACAATGTACAAGAGATATTAAATCAATCTTAGTGTTTTTCAAAATCAAAGTTACCTAAATAAAGAATAGGCCTCTGTGAATTCTCCATTTTCTGCTCAAATTGAAAGAAAACAACTTCTCTAAACACACCCAAGGAAAGAAAGGAAAATAGCCCACTGAAGAAGGAATATAGCAGTTAAGTTAAGAATCAGACTTTCTGTAAACATCCAAATATATGAAGAGCATCATCTAGCAAATATACAATATATTAAGCCAAGAAAAAAGTTAAGAGAAAGTTCTTACCTTGCTTAACATAGATCAGAAAGTCATCTCTTTGACCCTCTTCAACTCTGAGTTGTTCATTTGGTGTTTTGGTAATTGATTATGTAGTTTAAAAGGCAAATTTCACACATGCAAACAAGTGGCCTTAGATGACATGTGTCTTTAAGAAAGTTTTAAAAATGTATACAGAACTACTGTATAAGTTTATAAGTTATATAAGTTTTTATCCAGTATCACAACTGATTCGTGAATCAATTTGTCTTATTAATGAAAACTGACATGACGTGACAAATGGAAGTGGTAGCACATTCCATTACACATACATGGTTAAGATATTGAGCTACTAATTGGAAGTTCATGAATTCAAATTCCAGGACCACCAAGCTGCCTCCTCTGGGCACTTGTGCAAGGCCCTTAACGGCTCATAAAATCATAGCGACATAGATAAGACCTTCAAACTATTCACATCAAATTTAAAAATGTGATGATGGTATAGTTGCTGGTGCCAGACAAGCTTGTTTGAGAATTTGAGGCTGATTTGGAATTTTCACATACAGACGTGACCAGAGTTTACACAGAGTGGTAGGAAAATGTTTATGAGAGGTCAAAGGAGAATAGCCAGACTGGTTTCAGATGACAAAAAGATTCTTTACAACTCTGCTAAGCAAAAAGGCATCTCAGAACACCCAACATGTCAAACCAAATGAGGTGGACAAGCTGCAACCAAATCAGGTTCCACTCATGTTTGTCAGTCAAGGAGGGCACTGACTCACTAAAACTGGGCAAAAGTTTCCATGATCTAATGACTCTTAATTTCTTGTAGACAGGGTCATTAGTTGGCATTCAAAGCATGATCAACAGTCCAGGCTGCTGCTGTTGGTATAATGGTGTGGGGAATGTTTTTTTTTTTTAATATGTGATGCAATCATGACAAAACAGATGACTCTGCAAAACCATGCATGTCATGAGGAACTGAGGCTGTTCTGAGTGAATTGAGTCACTGAGGCAGTGTTTCCAAGTAGTATGGTGTTCTTAATATAGTGGCCAGTCATTGAGTATACAAAAGCTAAAATCAGGCACTTCAGGTGAATACAAAATATATGCAAAATACCACTTTTGAACCCTGTGTGGATGTGTGCTACCTGTCTTCATCCTCAGCCGATGCCCAACCACACTCAAAGTATCTACTCCACCCAGTCCCACACACCAAATGCTGCCTTCACCATTATAGAGCTTATTTTGTCTACATTGATTCAAACCCTGTGCTGCCTTTTCTCTCATGGAATCACTCCATTTTCATCATTTTCTTGTTCTTAGCTTTTGTAATTAAAACTGCACCGGGATTTTTGTAGTAAATGTTAACAGCAGTTTGTTTTTTTGTGGTTTGCCTTTAACTGGTCTGGTCCATGCATATTATTTTGCTCCCGCTAGAGGCCAAAGGTATATGTAACACACATTGGGCTACATCATCATAGTTGATTATTTCCTTAAAACAGTACAAGCAAAAATGTTTAATTCATATTAAGGCATGTTATGAATAATTTGGTCATTCTGAACAGTGAAGTTTAAATGTTGCCACTTAATTAGGTACACCTTGGCCTGTGATACAAATTGCCCAGGCAAAATGTTTTCAATGAAACCAATTCGTAAGTTGGTTCACCCGATGAAAAACACTCAATAACTTACCTATAATGTAAGTACATTTTATGCTATTTGCTTACATTCCGATTTTTTTCTTATGCAAAAGCGTAGGAGACTTGCATTAATGAAAGTAACTAAAGGCCAAACAGTGTAAAAGCAAATATACGCTATATTGCCAAAAGTATTCGCTCACCTGCCTTGACTCGCATATGAATTTAAGTGACATCCCATTCCTAATCCATAGGGTTCAATATGACGTCGGTCCACCCTTTGCAGCTATAACAGCTTCAACTCTTCTGGGAAGGCTGTCCACAAGGTTTAGGAGTGTGTTTATGGGAATTTTTGACCATTCTTCCAGAAGCGCATTTGTGAGGTCACACACTGATGTTGGACGAGAAGGCCTGGCTCTCAGTCTCTGCTCTAATTCATCCCAAAGGTGTTCTATCGGGTTGAGGTCAGGACTCTGTGCAGGCCAGTCAAGTTCATCCACACCAGACTCTGTCATCCATGTCTTTATGGACCTTGCTTTGTGCACTGGTGCACAGTCATGTTGGAAGAGGAAGGGGCCAGCTCCAAACTGTTCCCACAAAGTTGGGAGCATGGAATTGTCCAAAATGTCTTGGTATGCTGAAGCATTCAGAGTTCCTTTCACTGGAACTAAGGGGCCAAGCCCAGCTCCTGAAAAACAACCCCACACCATAATCCCCCCTCCACCAAACTTTACACTTGGCACAATGCAGTCAGACAAGTACCGTTCTCCTGGCAACCGCCAAACCCAGACTCGTCCATCAGATTGCCAGATGGAGAAGCGCGATTCGTCACTCCAGAGAACGCGTCTCCACTGCTCTAGAGTCCAGTGGCGGCGTGCTTTACACCACTGCATCCGACGCTTTGCATTGCACTTGGTGATGTGTGGCTTGGATGCAGCTGCTCGGTCATGGAAACCCATTCCATGAAGCTGTTCTTGATCTAATCTTAAGGCCACATGAAGTTTGGAGGTCTGTAGCGATTGACTCTGCAGAAAGTTGGCGACCTCTTCGCACTATGCGCCTCAGCATCCGCTGACCCCGCTCCGTCAGTTTACGTGGCCTGTCGTTCCCAAACACTTCCACGTTCCTATAATACAGCTGACAGTTGACTGTGGAATATTTAGGAGCGAGGAAATTTCACGACTGGATTTGTTGCACAGGTGGCAACCTTATCACAGTTCCACGCTGGAATTCACTGAGCTCCTGAGAGCGACCCATTCTTTCACAAATGTTTGTAAAAACAGTCTGCATGCCTAGGTGCTTGATTTTATACACCTGTGGCCATGGAAGTGATTGGAACACCTGATTCTGATAATTTGGATGGGTGAGCGAATACTTTTGGCAATATAGTGTATTTAATTAGCCGTTAAGGTGTCAGTGGGCATTAAAGCTGTCACTATGAAAACAAAGCAGACTAAAACATATTACAATATAGGGGCATGCAAAACTTACTTGACAATTTGCAAATGAAGAATGATCCAAGACCTTTGTAATGTTCCATTACAAAATGCATTTTAAATGGTCCCTTTCTGCATACCAATGGGTTACTAAATTCTGCTGGACCTGGGATGGCTACCTTTCTGATCCTGCATCAATTTATTTAAATATACTTGCTGAATCTGAAAAGAACGGATTTATTGTCTTTCCTGCCATTTTCTTTATAATGAATAAGAAATAATTTACCTGAATTTGCATTAGATTTAAATCAAATCTCTACTTTATGCAATGTACAAGTGTGCTTTACTCATAAGTGCAATTTTCTTTAGAGGTAGAATTAATAGAATTGAATGCATTTTTATTTACTGAATCAGAGCATATGCTTTTTAATTTAAGTTGTTTATTCTTTACAAAAGAGGCATTAATTCTAATGAAGCAAAAAAAAAGCATGCCTACATGGCTGGCAAATAAACGTCAGCATGTCTGATAAAAATGTTGTGGACTGAGATCAATGTCCTCAAACAAGACAAATTGCAATTAGTCTTTAATCTGATAGCGCAGTGGGACTGCTACCCCAAGACTGTGGCCAATATTAGCTCAGGTTGCCAGATCGGATTAATTCTCTGTTATGAATAAATGTTTAAAACGCACACTGCTCTAGAGAAAAATGATTTCAACACGCTAATGTTTGAGATACTAGTGCTTTTAAAATGCTGCTTAAAGTAACTACGTTATAAGGATTTTAATATTATTAAATTATAGGTTTATTATGTTGAGAGGGACCTCTTTTGTAATGAAATTGTAAGGCAGTATATTGTGTTGTCCACAAGATGTCGCTATGACACTTATGTTAGAACAGATTCAAGTGCCTTTAGCGTTGTTTGAGCCTCTTGATGTACCGTAGTGTTGATATGTGTGTAGTGTGGCATATTTTCTTTAGTCCACGTTATCAATGCTATAGGTCTCTCCACCACCCACGAACATGTTTCACATGGTGCACTGGCGACATCTGCTGTTCATCAGTTCCTTATCAAATGTAAAACAGTAAAATAATTTTTGTTGCTTCAGTTTGTTCCTGGAAACTATCTTGGCTCAAATATCTAGTCATGTCAATATTTGCAGAGAAAAAGGTCCTTATATTGCTTGTTGGCTTATGCAGGTGCTCAAGTTTGTATTATATTATACAGAAGCATGTCAGTTCTATTGATGTCTACATATTTGGAATTTATTCACAGGGAGATACATGACAAAGAAAACACAATCACATTCATTTGATTTGAGAGGGCACAGTGTTATACTGTGAGTCAAAATGTTTCTTTAATATTTTCATCTACAGTATAAGTAAAAATGTCAGAGTGAAGCATTATCCTGAGTATCTAAAAACATAATGCGTGTTTGTGTTAGGTGAGTTTAGTATTGGCTAAAAAGGTGATACAATCCTGAAACAAACAGATAGAATATTGTGTTTGATTTTAGACACAAACAGTCCTTATATTTCTGATAAATGCGTTGATTTGAGCTGGATTGATTTGAGCACTGACACTGACAAGATTACTGTATATCTTACATTCTAAATAAGACTCTCATAATAACAATGTGAAATGTTTATTATGTACATATTAAATAAAAACGGCCCATTAATAATTTAATGAGAATCATTACTCTACAAATTTTGGAAAATCTAAACAGGCAAGTGTTTAAATGAAGGAACAAAGTTTATATTAGACACTTAATCCAGCGAGTAAAACCTCATTCCTACATGATCTCAACACTTTCTATTTTTAAATGCTTCCAGATCCAATCAAATGCATTAAAAAAAGTGATGATTCTTTGGCTGTTAACATTTCTGATTGGCTAGGAAGTGATAAGGATTCTGAGTATTGCATTATAAGTATCATGGCAATATTCGAAGATAATGATTAATAAAAAGAATAATAATTTAAGAAATATGAATGAGTATTAATATTATTTATTAATTTACAGTGTTTTGCTTTACCCTGTTGTGCAAAATGTTTTCTTAGTGCTGCAACCATGCAAATGTCAGTGTTTTTTTTTTTTTAATATTCTTACTATTCTTACTATTCTTGAGAGTCTACTGAATACATCTAATACATAAATTAATGAATTAACCTATTAATTAATATATACTTTGAACCAATATATACGTATATATGTATATATACATCATCAGCTATCCAGTAATTTTATACAGTATACTACACCCAAACCTCACACATTTGATGGTTTTTGTTGATCTTTGACCACTTCTTCTTCTTCTTTTTCTTCTTCTTCTTCTTCTTCTTCTTCTCTACATATTTAAAATGTTTCTGCTTCCTGTGAGTCAGAATGACAAAAGTCTTGACTGTCATATCCAATCAAATGCATTAAAAAAAGTGATGATACTTTGGTTTTTAACATTTCTGATTGGCTAGGAAGTATATTATATATTATACTGCATTATATTATATATATATATACATTATATTGTATATTGCATTATAAGTATCAAGGCAATATTCAAAGATAATGATTAATAAAAAGAATAATAATTAAAGAAACATGAATGAGTATTAATATTATTTATTAATTTACAGTGTTTTGCTTTACCCTGTTGTGCAAAATGTTTTCTTAGTGCTATTGTCATGAATGAGCATTTCTTGCAACCATGCCGTGTTTTTTTTTTTCTTTTTTCTATTCTTACTAGTCTTACTATTTCTGAGAGTCTACTGAATACATCTTCTCAACCATATTTGTGGGAGAATCATTACTAGCATAATCTTACCACAAAATCAAGCTCTCACAATCTTACATTCAAATCTAGGATTAACTATGCTTAACCAAAACATTAAGAAATCAGTGTATATAGTACATTTTAGATACATTTCAAAATAAATACATTAATTATTAAGTTAACCTATTAATTAATACATACTTCTAACCAATATATGCATATATATGTATATATACATCATCAGCTATCCAGTAGTTTTATATACTACACCCAAACCTCACACATTTGATGGTTTTTGTTGATCTTTGACCACTTCTTCTTCTTCTTCTTCTTCTTCTTCTTCTTCTCTACATATTTAAAATGTTTCTGCTTCCTGTGAGTCAGAATGACAAAAGTCTTGACTGTCATATCACTCAGTAAAATAAATAAATCAATGAATAAATGAATATGTAATAGTCAAACTGGTGATCTAAAAAAAATCGAATGTCAAAAGAGATTTTAGTGTATTTAATACAAATTATGCCATAGGTCTTTTGCATTCTTGAATCTGAAAGTTATTCTTTCTTTAATGGCAAATCATTCATATGGACTTGTGTGGCAAACACTTCAAATAATAAAAGACTAATAATAAGATAATTAGTATTGTAGCAGATGCCTTTAAAACATTACAAGAAAATGTCTGTTAGCAGGATATGTGTGAAATGTTTTATGGCATGGATATTATTATTATTACAACTGTTAGCTTCTTCTTCTTCTTCTTCTTCTTCTTCTTCCTCATTAATTCCAAGTGTGCAGACCATAGGGTAAGTAGTACAGACATGAAACTAGGTAGTACTCCCTCCTGCTACTCAGGGAAGTGAGATGTGCCTGATTGGCCTAATGGTTGTGCTATAATGCAATATTTTATGGTTTGGTCCATTTCTAATGAACATTGAGCTGTAGAAACAAAAATCTTTTTTTTTTAAAACAGATTTCTTGTTTTTTTCTTAACCCTAAAAACCTCTATAACCATTTGGCAATTTAAAATATTTAATTAATTGGCATAACATTCAAAACCTACATGCAATAACTAGCCAGCACACTGCGATCCTTAATAAGAATTATTTATACAGTAAATAGGAAAAACAGTATGACTGCCACATGTCAATCAATTTTAATGAGACAGTGCTGAATTTAGTTTAAAAGCTATAATATTTCCATGAATTCACATGTAACTTAAAAGACATGGACACAACAAGACTCTGAGGTCATGTACAAGGTCTGGTCATACTACAGGGCAGAGCTAAAGTCAGGAACCATGTTTTTCAGGAACCATGTGTCCGATTAAGCCAAAATTTGGTATAGTACATATATGTGCTAGTCTGTAAGTGGATTCCCATGATGATGTAATTACTGAAAAACATGGCTGTCTTGTGATTGCCTGTCATGGTAATCACATATCATTAGATATAAGGAATAATTCATGAAAGGACCTCCTACTACCAGATGCAATATCACGTAAGGTGGCTACCCATGGGTGCTATTCATGTTCTAAGTGTTCAGAGTAAAGTTCAAATATTCATTACTCAGTAACTATATCAGGAGTTTTTTTAGCAGGGATTTTACAGAGCTAGGATTTAGCTTTCATCACAAAACATAAGTATCTTCATGTATGGTGCATTTATTGTTTTATATATCTTGACAAGAACTGGCCACTGGGGGTGGTATTTACAAGGGAATTACAAGAGAATTTAAAAGGAGTGCCAAGACCCTGCAGATTATGTATTATTATTATTATAATTATTATTATTATTATTATTAGCAGCAGTAGTAGTAGTAGTAGTAGTAGTAGAGGAGGAGGAGGCAGAGAGGGAGTAGGGATAGTAGAAGTATTCGTCTAATGTTTCTTACCCTATTTTAAGTTTCCTTCTCTGGTTCTTTTGTCCAACGGACCTGAAATATTGATGATTGGATATTGGCAGATTTGATCTATGGAAAAAAAATACCATTACGTGCTATGCAATACTTTATTTACATTAAATTTTATATAAACATTCACTGATTTCAGGTCATCTGATGCTATGTTTTTTGGCTCCATTTATTTTGTAGAAAGGTCAAATTTGGGTGTTGAACGATTTTCAACATAGCAGTGACTCAACACTGTTGAATGCTAGCTTGCATGGCACTAGTAAATGTGTATTAGGTGCAGCAGTAGCAATGGGTTGGGTCACTGCTGGGTTGAGAAATAATCCAGTGTACAATGACCCCCTTTCTACTAATAGAAGAGCAGCAACAAGCTGTGAAGTGCAACAGAGTGGGACGACAATCAATAATGGGAAATGAATGCAGCTACAATATATGTATACCTAATAAAATGACAAATGAGTGTACATTCTCACAAAGACAAACCTTTTGAAGAACATTGTCCCTCATGATATGGTTGCTGAGATCTTCTTTGCTGTTAAACTTTATTCTTAGAAATGCCTTCTTAAATACAGGAACTGCAAAAAGTCAACAATGTTGAAATTTAGCAACAGTTTTGAGACATAGTTCAATATTTTAATTAATTGAAAAAATGTGACCTGGAACCCCATAGACTTCCACTTCACAGAGCGTGAGGTACTGGATAACATTGGGAATGATCACATTCACATAACGACCCCGCATATTGCAGGTGTAGTTTACAGAGGCACCAGCAGGCATGCTAGGGATAACCAGACATCTACAGAGAGAGAGAGAGAGACAGAGAGAGAGACAGAGAGAGAGAGAGAGAGAGAGAGAGAACAACAAAGAGGTCATGTTTTAAATCAATGTTAAATATATCGTTTAATGCTGCTTTATGAAGCTGTCACCAACCTGAATTTGATAATGATCATAACAGATCGTGCAGAAGAATTTTTTATTCTACTAAAGAATGGCATTATACTTTTTCTTGCTTTATAGTAAAATTTCATTTTGTGGAATGTCTGTGAAACATGAAACTGTTAATCCTTAAATTATAACAGGTGTTTTTAACTATATATAAAGAAAAAAAATCAGTCACAATGAGCAATTTTAGTGGAATGTTATAATATCTTATAATGTCTTATTAATGTTTTAAATGCATACAAAGAATTGTTACCAAATTACAAAAACTTATAGACAGCAAATATTATAAAATGTTAACAAAGCTATGAAACTAAATGCATACTTATTTATGCTGATATAATTTTAACACGTTTTAAATGTATTATTCAGATTTTCACCTGGGGTTGTTGTTGCCATTGTTGATTAAGGAATTTCCAATGTGGATCTCAGCACCATTTAGCCGTTCTGCACAGGCGTCTCCTCTGTTAGTGATGATTACATTGCTAATGTCATACATTGCCAACAAATTCACCCTCCACCATGGGCTATTGTCAGCATTTGTGTGTGTACATGAGGACAATCTCAAGTCAGATGCTCTGTTGCCATCAATAGCAAACGAAGCATAGTAATAGCCAGAGTATGAAGAAGACTGTGTTGCAATTCCTCGTAAGGCCACATTAACTTGAAAGGAAAAGAGAAGATATTATATATGTATAATCACACATTGTTTTCAAATATTCACATGTATTCTTCTATATTCTTACCTTGCTGATGAGTGAGTATCCATTGCAGTGAGAAAATGCATATCCCTATGTAAATGAACATTTGATAGGTAATTTTTTTTAAATAATTTATAAAAATTTAAACTATCATGACAATGTACAAGAGATATTAAATCAATCTTAGTGTTTTTCAAAATCAAAGTTACCTAAATAAAGAATAGGCCTCTGTGAATTCTCCATTTTCTGCTCAAATTGAAAGAAAACAACTTCTCTAAACACACCCAAGGAAAGAAAGGAAAATAGCCCACTGAAGAAGGAATATAGCAGTTAAGTTAAGAATCAGACTTTCTGTAAACATCCAAATATATGAAGAGCATCATCTAGCAAATATACAATATATTAAGCCAAGAAAAAAGTTAAGAGAAAGTTCTTACCTTGCTTAACATAGATCAGAAAGTCATCTCTTTGACCCTCTTCAACTCTGAGTTGTTCATTTGGTGTTTTGGTAATTGATTATGTAGTTTAAAAGGCAAATTTCACACATGCAAACAAGTGGCCTTAGATGACATGTGTCTTTAAGAAAGTTTTAAAAATGTATACAGAACTACTGTATAAGTTTATAAGTTATATAAGTTTTTATCCAGTATCACAACTGATTCGTGAATCAATTTGTCTTATTAATGAAAACTGACATGACGTGACAAATGGAAGTGGTAGCACATTCCATTACACATACATGGTTAAGATATTGAGCTACTAATTGGAAGTTCATGAATTCAAATTCCAGGACCACCAAGCTGCCTCCTCTGGGCACTTGTGCAAGGCCCTTAACGGCTCATAAAATCATAGCGACATAGATAAGACCTTCAAACTATTCACATCAAATTTAAAAATGTGATGATGGTATAGTTGCTGGTGCCAGACAAGCTTGTTTGAGAATTTGAGGCTGATTTGGAATTTTCACATACAGACGTGACCAGAGTTTACACAGAGTGGTAGGAAAATGTTTATGAGAGGTCAAAGGAGAATAGCCAGACTGGTTTCAGATGACAAAAAGATTATTTACAACTCTGCTAAGCAAAAAGGCATCTCAGAACACCCAACATGTCAAACCAAATGAGGTGGACAAGCTGCAACCAAATCAGGTTCCACTCATGTTTGTCAGTCAAGGAGGGCACTGACTCACTAAAACTGGGCAAAAGTTTCCATGATCTAATGACTCTTAATTTCTTGTAGACAGGGTCATTAGTTGGCATTCAAAGCATGATCAACAGTCCAGGCTGCTGCTGTTGGTATAATGGTGTGGGGAATGTTTTTTTTTTTAATATGTGATGCAATCATGACAAAACAGATGACTCTGCAAAACCATGCATGTCATGAGGAACTGAGGCTGTTCTGAGTGAATTGAGTCACTGAGGCAGTGTTTCCAAGTAGTATGGTGTTCTTAATATAGTGGCCAGTCATTGAGTATACAAAAGCTAAAATCAGGCACTTCAGGTGAATACAAAATATATGCAAAATACCACTTTTGAACCCTGTGTGGATGTGTGCTACCTGTCTTCATCCTCAGCCGATGCCCAACCACACTCAAAGTATCTACTCCACCCAGTCCCACACACCAAATGCTGCCTTCACCATTATAGAGCTTATTTTGTCTACATTGATTCAAACCCTGTGCTGCCTTTTCTCTCATGGAATCACTCCATTTTCATCATTTTCTTGTTCTTAGCTTTTGTAATTAAAACTGCACCGGGATTTTTGTAGTAAATGTTAACAGCAGTTTGTTTTTTTGTGGTTTGCCTTTAACTGGTCTGGTCCATGCATATTATTTTGCTCCCGCTAGAGGCCAAAGGTATATGTAACACAAATTGGGCTACATCATCATAGTCGATTATTTCCTGAAAACAGTACAAGCAAAAATGTTTAATTCATATTAAGGCATGTTATGAATAATTTGGTCATTCTGAACAGTGAATTTAAAAGTCAAGTTTAAATGTTTCCACTTAATTAGGTACACCTTGGCCTGTGATACAAATTGCCCAGGCAAAATGTTTTCAATGAAACCAATTCGTAAGTTTGTTCACCCGATGAAAAACATTCAATAACTTACCTATAATGTAAGTACATTTTATGCTATTTGCTTACATTCCGATTTTTTTCTTATGCAAAAGCGTAGGAGACTTGCATTAATGAAAGTAACTAAAGGCCAAACAGTGTAAAAGCAAATATACGCTATATTGCCAAAAGTATTCGCTCACCTGCCTTGACTCGCATATGAATTTAAGTGACATCCCATTCCTAATCCATAGGGTTCAATATGACGTCGGTCCACCCTTTGCAGCTATAACAGCTTCAACTCTTCTGGGAAGGCTGTCCACAAGGTTTAGGAGTGTGTTTATGGGAATTTTTGACCATTCTTCCAGAAGCGCATTTGTGAGGTCACACACTGATGTTGGACGAGAAGGCCTGGCTCTCAGTCTCTGCTCTAATTCATCCCAAAGGTGTTCTATCGGGTTGAGGTCAGGACTCTGTGCAGGCCAGTCAAGTTCATCCACACCAGACTCTGTCATCCATGTCTTTATGGACCTTGCTTTGTGCACTGGTGCACAGTCATGTTGGAAGAGGAAGGGGCCAGCTCCAAACTGTTCCCACAAAGTTGGGAGCATGGAATTGTCCAAAATGTCTTGGTATGCTGAAGCATTCAGAGTTCCTTTCACTGGAACTAAGGGGCCAAGCCCAGCTCCTGAAAAACAACCCCACACCATAATCCCCCCTCCACCAAACTTTACACTTGGCACAATGCAGTCAGACAAGTACCGTTCTCCTGGCAACCGCCAAACCCAGACTCGTCCATCAGATTGCCAGATGGAGAAGCGTGATTCATCACTCCAGAGAACGCGTCTCCACTGCTCTAGAGTCCAGTGGCGGCGTGCTTTACACCACTGCATCCGACGCTTTGCATTGCACTTGGTGATGTGTGGCTTGGATGCAGCTGCTCGGTCATGGAAACCCATTCCATGAAGCTGTTCTTGATCTAATCTTAAGGCCACATGAAGTTTGGAGGTCTGTAGCGATTGACTCTGCAGAAAGTTGGCGACCTCTTCGCACTATGCGCCTCAGCATCCGCTGACCCCGCTCCGTCAGTTTACGTGGCCTGTCGTTCCCAAACACTTCCACGTTCCTATAATACAGCTGACAGTTGACTGTGGAATATTTAGGAGCGAGGAAATTTCACGACTGGATTTGTTGCACAGGTGGCAACCTTATCACAGTTCCACGCTGGAATTCACTGAGCTCCTGAGAGCGACCCATTCTTTCACAAATGTTTGTAAAAACAGTCTGCATGCCTAGGTGCTTGATTTTATACACCTGTGGCCATGGAAGTGATTGGAACACCTGATTCTGATTATTTGGATGGGTGAGCGAATACTTTTGGCAATATAGTGTATTTAATTAGCCGTTAAGGTGTCAGTGGGCATTAAAGCTGTCACTATGAAAACAAAGCAGACTAAAACATATTACAATATAGGGGCATGCAAAACTTATTTGACAGTTTGCAAATGAAGAATGATCCAAGACCTTTGTAATGTTCCATTACAAAATGCATTTTAAATGGTCCCTTTCTGCATACCAATGGGTTACTAAATTCTGCTGGACCTGGGATGGCTACCTTTTGTGATCCTGCATCAATTTATTTAAATATACTTGCTGAATCTGAAAAGAACGGATTTATTGTCTTTCCTGCCATTTTCTTTATAATGAATAAGAAATAATTTACCTGAATTTGCATTAGATTTAAATCGAATCTCTACTTTATGCAATGTACAAGTGTGCTTTACTCATAAGTGCAATTTTCTTTAGAGGTAGAATTAATAGAATTGAATGCATTTTTATTTACTGAATCAGAGCATATGCTTTTTAATTTAAGTTGTTTATTCTTTACAAAAGAGGCATTAATTCTAATGAAGCAAAAAAAAAGCATGCCTACATGGCTGGCAAATAAACGTCAGCATGTCTGATAAAAATGTTGTGGACTGAGATCAATGTCCTCAAACAAGACAAATTGCAATTAGTCTTTAATCTGATAGCGCAGTGGGACTGCTACCCCAAGACTGTGGCCAATATTAGCTCAGGTTGCCAGATCGGATTAATTCTCTGTTATGAATAAATGTTTAAAACGCACACTGCTCTAGAGAAAAATGATTTCAACACGCTAATGTTTGAGATACTAGTGCTTTTAAAATGCTGCTTAAAGTAACTACGTTATAAGGATTTTAATATTATTAAATTATAGGTTTATTATGTTGAGAGGGACCTCTTTTGTAATGAAATTGTAAGGCAGTATATTGTGTTGTCCACAAGATGTCGCTATGACACTTATGTTAGAACAGATTCAAGTGCCTTTAGCGTTGTTTGAGCCTCTTGATGTACCGTAGTGTTGATATGTGTGTAGTGTGGCATATTTTCTTTAGTCCACGTTATCAATGCTATAGGTCTCTCCACCACCCACGAACATGTTTCACATGGTGCACTGGCGACATCTGCTGTTCATCAGTTCCTTATCAAATGTAAAACAGTAAAATAATTTTTGTTGCTTCAGTTTGTTCCTGGAAACTATCTTGGCTCAAATATCTAGTCATGTCAATATTTGCAGAGAAAAAGGTCCTTATATTGCTTGTTGGCTTATGCAGGTGCTCAAGTTTGTATTATATTATACAGAAGCATGTCAGTTCTATTGATGTCTACATATTTGGAATTTATTCACAGGGAGATACATGACAAAGAAAACACAATCACATTCATTTGATTTGAGAGGGCACAGTGTTATACTGTGAGTCAAAATGTTTCTTTAATATTTTTATCTACAGTATAAGTAAAAATGTCAGAGTGAAGCATTATCCTGAGTATCTAATAACATAATGCGTGTTTGTGTTAGGTGAGTTTAGTATTGGCTAAAAAGGTGATACAATCCTGAAACAAACAGATAGAATATTGTGTTTGATTTTAGACACAAACAGTCCTTATATTTCTGATAAATGCGTTGATTTGAGCTGGATTGATTTGAGCACTGACACTGACAAGATTACTGTATATCTTACATTCTAAATAAGACTCTCATAATAACAATGTGAAATGTTTATTTTGTACATATTAAATAAAAACGGCCCATTAATAATTTAATGAGAATCATTACTCTACAAATTTTGGAAAATCTAAACAGGCAAGTGTTTAAATGAAGGAACAAATTTTATATTAGACACTTAATCCAGCGAGTAAAACCTCATTCCTTCATGATCTCAACACTTTCTATTTTTAAATGCTTCCAGATCCAATCAAATGCATTAAAAAAAGTGATGATTCTTTGGCTGTTAACATTTCTGATTGGCTAGGAAGTGATAAGGATTCTGAGTATTGCATTATAAGTATCATGGCAATATTCGAAGATAATGATTAATAAAAAGAATAATAATTTAAGAAATATGAATGAGTATTAATATTATTTATTAATTTACAGTGTTTTGCTTTACCCTGTTGTGCAAAATGTTTTCTTAGTGCTGCAACCATGCAAATGTCAGTGTTTTTTTTTTTTTAATATTCTTACTATTCTTACTATTCTTGAGAGTCTACTGAATACATCTAATACATAAATTAATGAATTAACCTATTAATTAATATATACTTTGAACCAATATATACGTATATATGTATATATACATCATCAGCTATCCAGTAATTTTATACAGTATACTACACCCAAACCTCACACATTTGATGGTTTTTGTTGATCTTTGACCACTTCTTCTTCTTCTTCTTCTTCTTCTTCTTCTTCTTCTTCTACATATTTAACACATATTTCTGCTTCCTGTGAGTCAGAATGACAAGTCTTGACTGTCATATCACTCAGTAAAATAAATAAATCTATATAAATCTAAATCTAAATAAATAAATGTATAAATGAATATGTAACAGTCAAACTGATATTCTAAAAAAAATCATATGTCAAGAGTGTATTTAATACAAATTATGCCATAGGTCTTTTGCATTCTTGAATCTGAAAGTTATTCTTTCTTTAAGAGCAAATCATTCATATGGACTTAGTAGTACAGACATGAAACTAGGTAGTACTCCCCCCTGCTACTCAGGGAAGTGAGATGTACCTGATTGGCCTAATGGTGGTGCTATAATGCAATATTTTATGGTTTGGTCCATTTCTAATGAACATTGAGCTGTAGAAACAAAAATCTTTTTTTAAACAGATTTCTTGTTTTTTTCTTAACCCTAAAAGCTTTTATAACCATTTGGCAAATTAAAATTTTTAATTAATTGGCATAACATTCAAAACCTACATGCAATAACTAGCCAGCACACTGCGATCCTTAATAAGAATTATTTATAATTAGCAAAAACAGTATGACTGCCACATGTCAATCAATTTTAATGAGGCAATGCTGAATTTACTTCAAAATCTATAAGTATTTCCTTGAATTCGCATGCAACTTAAAAGACATGGACATGACAAGACTCTGAGGTCATGTACAAGGTCTGGTCATACTACAGGGCAGAGCTAAAGTCAGGAACCATGTTTTTCAGGAACCGTGTGTCCGATTAAGCCAAAATTTGGTATAGTACGTATATACACTATATTGCCAAAAGTATTCGCTCACCCATCCAAATAATCAGAATCAGGTGTTCCAATCACTTCCATGGCCACAGGTGTATAAAATCAAGCACCTAGGCATGCAGACTGTTTTTACAAACATTTGTGAAAGAATGGGTCACTCTCAGGAGCTCAGTGAATTCCAGCGTGGAACTGTGATAGGATGCCACCTGTGCAAGAAAATCCAGTCGTGAAATTTCCTCGCTCCTAAATATTCCACAGTCAACTGTCAGCTGTATTATAAGAACGTGGAAGTGTTTGGGAACGACAGCAACTCAGCCACGAAGTGGTAGGCCACGTAAACTGACGGAGCGGGGTCAGCGGATGCTGAGGCGCATAGTGCGAAGAGGTCGCCAACTTTCTGCAGAGTCAATCGCTACAGACCTCCAAACTTCATGTGGCCTTCAGATTAGCTCAAGAACAGTGCGCAGAGAGCTTCATGGAATGGGTTTCCATGGCCGAGCAGCTGCATCCAAGCCATACATCACCAAGTGCAATGCAAAGCATCGGATGCAGTGGTGTAAAGCACGCCGCCACTGGACTCTAGAGCAGTGGAGACGCGTTCTCTGGAGTGACGAATCGCGCTTCTCCATCTGGTAATCTGATGGACGAGTCTGGGTTTGGCGGTTGCCAGGAGAACGGTACTTGTCTGACTGCATTGTGCCAAGTGTAAAGTTTGGTGGAGGGGGGATTATGGTGTGGGGTTGTTTTTCAGGAGCTGGGCTTGGCCCCTTAGTTCCAGTGAAAGGAACTCTGAATGCTTCAGCATACCAAGACATTTTGGACAATTCCATGGTCCCAACTTTGTGGGAACAGTTTGGAGCTGGCCCCTTCCTCTTCCAACATGACTGTGCACCAGTGACCAAAGCAAGGTCCATAAAGACATGGATGACAGAGTCTGGTGTGGAGGAACTTGACTGGCCTGCACAGAGTCCTGACCTCAACCCAATAGAACACCTTTGGGATGAATCAGAGCGGAGACTGAGAGCCAGGCCTTCTCGTCCAACATCAGTGTGTGACCTCACAAATGCGCTTCTGGAAGAATGGTCAAAAATTCCCATAAACACACTCCTAAACCTTGTGGACAGCCTTCCCAGAAGAGTTGAAGCTGTTATAGCTGCAAAGGGTGGACCGACGTCATATTGAACCCTATGGATTAGGAATGGGATGTCACTTAAGTTCATATGCGAGTCAAGGCAGGTGAGCGAATACTTTTGGCAACATAGTGTATGTGCTAGTCTGTAAGTGGATTCCCATGATGATGTAATTACGGAAAAACATGGCTGTCATGTGATTGCCTGTCATGGTAATCACATATCATTAGATATAAGGAATAATTCGCATTCATGATCCAAGTTTCATGAAAGGACCTTCTATTACCAGATGCAATATCACGTAAGGTGTCTACCAATGGGTGCTATTCATGTTCTAAGGGTTCAGAGTAAATTTTCATTACTCAGTAACTATATCAGGAGTTTTTTTTAGCAGGGATTTTACACTAGGACTATCATTACAAAACATAAGTATCTTCATGTATGGTGCATTTATTGTTTTATATATCTTGACAAGAACTGGCCATTGGGGGTGGTATTTACAAGGGTATTACAAGAGAATTTAAAAGGAGTGCCAAGACCCTGCAGATTATATATTATTATTATTATTATTATTATTATTATTATTATTAGCAGCAGTAGTAGTAGTAGTAGTAGTAGAGGAGGAGGAGGCAGAGAGGGAGTAGGAATAGTAGAAGTATTCGTCTAATGTTTCTTACCCTATTTTAAGTTTACTTTTCTGGTTCTTTTGTCCAACGGACCTGAAATATTGATGATTGGATATTGGCAGATTTGATCTATGGAAAAAAATACCATTACGTGCTATGCAATACTTTATTTACATTAAATTTTATATATGCATTTAATGATTTCAGGTCATCTGATGCTATGTTTTTTGGCTCCATTTATTTTGTAGAAAGGTCAAATTTGGGTGTTGAACGATTTTCAACACAGCAGTGAATCAACATGGTGTTGAATGCTAGCTTGCATGGGACTGGTAAATGTGTATTAGGTGCAGCAGTAGCAATGGGTTGGGTCACTGCTGGGTTCAGAAATAATCCAGTGTACAATGACCCCCTTTCTACTAATAGAAGAGCAGCAACAAGCTGTGAAGTGCAACAGAGTGGGACGACAATCAATAATGGGAAATGAATGCAGCTACAATATATGTATACCTAATAAAATGACAAATGAGTGTACATTCTCACAAAGACAAACCTTTTGAAGAACATTGTCCCTCATGATATGGTTGCTGAGATCTTCTTTGCTGTTAAACTTTATTCTTAGAAATGCCTTCTTAAATACAGGAACTGCAAAAAGTCAACAATGTTGAAATTTAGCAACAGTTTTGAAACATAGTTCAATATTTTAATTAATTGAAAAAATGTGACCTGGAACCCCATAGACTTCCACTTCACAGAGCGTGAGGTACTGGATAACACTGGGAATGATCACATTCACATAACGACCCCTCATATTGCAGGTGTAGTTTACAGAGGCACCAGCAGGCATGCTAGGGATAACCACACATCTACAGAGAGAGAGAAAGAGAGAGAGAGAGAGAGAGAGAGAACAACAAAGAGGTCATGTTTTAAATCAATGTTAAATATAAAGTTTAATGCTGCTTTATGAAGCTGTCACCAAATTGAATTTGATAATAATCATAACAGATCGTACAGAAGAATTTTTTATTTTATTGAAGAATGACATTATACTTTTTCTTGCTTTATAGAAAAAAATTATTTTTGTGGAGTATCTGTGAAACATGAAACTGTTAATCCTTAAATTATAACAGGTGTTTTTTTACTATATATAAAGAGAAATATCAGTCAAAATGAGCAATTTTAGTGGAATGTTATAATGTCTTATTTATGTTTTAAAGGCATACAAAGAATTGTTACCAAATTACAAAAACTTATAGACAGCAAATATTATAAAATGTTAACAAAGCTATAAAACTAAATGCATACTTATTTATGCTGATATAATTTTAACACGTTTTAAATGTATTTTTCAAATTTTCACCTGGGGTTGTTGTTGCCATTGTTGATTAAGGAATTTCCAATATGGATCTCAGCACCATTTAGCCGTTCTGAACAGGCGTCTCCTCTGTTAGTGATGATTACATTGCTAATGTCATACATTGCCAACAAATTCACCCTCCACCATGGGCTATTGTCACCATTTGTGTGTGTACATGAGGACAATCTCAAGTTAGATTCTCTGTTGCCATCAATAGCAAAAGAAGCATAGTAATAGCCAGAGTATGAAGAAGACTGTGTTGCAATTCCTCGTAAGGCCACATTAACTGGATAGGAAAAGAAAACATATTATATATGTAAAAACACACATTGTATTCAAGTATCTACATGTATTCTTCTATACTTTTACCTTGCTGATGGGTGAGTATCCATTGCAATGAGAAAATGCATATCCCTGTGCAGTAATATATAATCTAAAATTATACATTTGATGACATGACTTATGTGTGAACATATGATAGATATATTTTTTAAATAATTTATAAAATGTTAATTACATTTTAAATTATCATGACAATGTACAAGAGATATTACATCAATCTTAGTGCTTTTCGAAATCAAACTTTACCTAAATAAAGAATAGGCCTCTGTGAATTCTCCATTTTCTACTCAAATTGAACAAAGAAAACAACTTAATCATTTTCTAAACACACTCGTGGAAAGAAAGGAAAATAGCCCATTGAAGAAGGAATATAGCACTTACAAGTTCAGAATCAGACTTTTACTGTACACAATCAACTATATGAAGGGCGTCATCTAGCATATACAAAATATATATTAAGCCAAGAAAAAACACAGTTTAGAGAAAGTTCTTACCTTGCTTAACATAGATCAGAAAGTCATCGCTTTGACCCGCTTCAACTCTGAGTTGTTCATTTGGTGTTTCGGTAAATGATTATGTACTTTAAAAGGCAAATGCACTTTGTGTTTCACACATGCAAATAAGTGACCTTAGACTATCTGTGTCTATAGCAAAGTTTAAAAATGTGTACGGAACTACTGCATGTTTGATCTGTGTAGGTTTTTATTCAGTATGAAAATTGATTCATAAATCAAGCTGTTGAATTTATGAAAACTGTTGCACAAATGTGTTTCACACAGCAAAAGCAAATGGTTGAATTTAAATTGATGAATCACCTAGCATTAATTTATGTCATCTGATTTATTGTTGTTTCTCCATTATGAAATGAACACTGTTTAATCAACTTTCAGGGTTTCATTTCCAGCATGAGAAACAAAACATTAATAACCCTTACCCTAAGTGAAATACCACAGAAAAAAAAAATCATTAATAAGAACATATAACAATAATATTCATGTCCTAACTATATTTATTATTAGATTTCTAATTTGTTTGTTTGTTTGTTATTATTATATAGTTATTTTTATTACTACTACTACTATTATTACTACTACTACTACTAATACAACTTATTTTTAACTGTTAAAGCATAAGTGATTTAATGGTAATATTACTGGTTATTTCAACAGTTGTAATATTGTGTAAAGTACCTTCAATCCAGTTTTAGCAGTTATACATGCAGCTGTTACATAAAGAAAAAGGGCACTGGTAGCTCAGTGGATAAGATGTTGGACTATTTATTGGGGATTTGTCCCTTCATCCTCAGTAGCTCAGTTCTATAAAAATGAGATAAAATGTTAGCTGATCCAGATAAGGGTGCCATATATGTAAATGTATGACCTACTTCCAGACTTGTTTTAGAAAAACTTGATGAAAATTTTGCATGAATTTTGCATTAGACTACTCAAGGCACCTAGACTTGCCAAATGTTCTTGATTCTTCAGATTGTATTTGTAAACTAACTAAGCTCATTCGTAGGTCAGCAGTGCAATGTGTAAAATCATGCAGACACTTTTACTTAGTCACATCACATCACACCTAAAAATGCGATTTCAGTGAACTTAAAGATGATGATATGGTTGTTGGTGCCAGACAAGTCTGATGTGGAAATTTCACATACAGTAGTCACCAAAGTTTACACAGAATGGTAGGAAAAATAAATGCCTTGTTTATGAGAGAGGTCAGGGGAGTATAGCCAGACTGTTTTAAGCTGACAACAACTGTGATAAGCAGAAAAGCATCTTAGAACATCCAACATGTCAAGCCAAATGAAGTGGACAAGTCACAACCAAATTAGGTTCCACTGTTTCTGTCAGCCAAGCACAGGAATCGGAGGCTACAGTGGGCATGGACTTACTGAAACTGGACAAATGTTGTCTGGTCTAATTAATCTTTATTTAATTTTATGCCATGTACATCCCAGGTTCAGGCATTGGCATCCACAGCATAAATCCCTACCTGCCTTGTGTCAACAGTCCAGGCTGCTTCTGCTGGTATAATGGCATTTGTTTTCTTTTCCAATTATGTTATGTTATGATGCAATCATGCCAACATAGATCAGAATCTCCAAAACCATTCATGCCATGAAGAATTGAGGCTCTTCTGATTGAACTGATGCATTGGTTCTAAACAGTAGTATGGTATTCTTAATAAAGTGGCCAGTCAGAGCATATACAGAAGTTAAAGTTAAGCACTTCATGTGCATACAAAATCTATGCAAATACCACTATTGAACCCTGTCTGGGTGTGTGCTGCCTGTCTTCATCCTCAGCCTATACCCAACCACACTCTCTTTTCAAAGTATTTTTCCTAAACATTCGTTAAAATTAATTGTAAAAAATTGTTTGTAGTTAAAGTCACTTCATACATTGTCCAATTTATACTCTTAATGTATTATTTCTAATACACTGAAATTAATACCATTACAAAAAAATAGAAATAATATGGCACAACCAGGGAACATGTTCACAGAACTGGTGTGAACACACGCCACTTTTGGTTGGAAGGGGTCAAGTGATGAAGCTCTGCATATCAGCAACACCATCAAAGGGCACCTACTGTATATCACATACAACCCGCTTCTTTGTCTTTAGAAAGCCGTTTGTCTGTCTGTGTGAATTGTTTGTCTATTTTGTCGTCTGTCTTGTCTATTTTGTTGTTTCTTGAGTAAAAATATGACAAGCAAGCAATTTAATAGATGTGCTGCCATACCCTTGCTTTTAATGGAGGATGACTCCTACACTCTTTGTGTTGTTTGCTTGTTGGTGGCTTCAGTTATGGGGCTCCCAGGTCATGATGGCAAAAGCAGAGCCCTCTCCTCCAACTCAGAAGGCCACATTTTGGACTCAGAAGCCTGCTCCATTGTTTTTTCCTTGCCAACAAATTGTAGGTTGTGGCTAAGCAGTCTCCACAGTCTCGTTTTGAGTGTGCTTGAGGTACAGTAGTGACACCAGTGGTCTGCAAACTCTAGAGCATCCGTGTACTGAATTATATTGATGACTGGCTTATTTTACATTTACATTTCTGGCATTTGGCAGAGACCAGAGTGACATACAAAAGTGCTTAAAGCTCTATCAATGAATTATATTAACACTGGTTCAATAGGTAACAGACTTAGGATACCATTAGACTAAAATTTTTTTTTTTTTTAGTTCTGTCAAAAGAATTGCCAGCAAGGCATCAAGATTGTACTTTTGCACATCAGATGCTTGGGCTCAGGATGTAACCCAAGAAGAGTGTGAACCGTTTTCTAAGGGTTAATTTGGTACTTGACAATTGAGCAGGTGCAACTGTTTCCTGCATGTGTGAACTGGATCCACAGCACTTTGAACATTGTAAGGCTTGAGCAGATAACAAAATGCTCTCTTTGGGGAAAATTTACATTCCTGGACATGCAAATTTAGGAGCAGATTGCCTGTTAAGGCAGGGTTGACGTCATGGGTGTCATGTTGCAGACGTGGATGAGGCTTTGTCTGTATGACTTTCCTCTGATAGCTCTGCGCCTGTTGACCAAAGCTCTCTCAGATTAATTTAAGTATTATGTCTTCATCAGTTGATTGGTTTAGCATATACCAATCTGTGACCAGGAATTCTTCATACTGTAAAAGATACAATTTGGTTGAGCTTCTGATCATGCCAACTATTCAACATTTCCCCTCATCGTTGTTCAACCATGTACCAATTTTCAGTTTTACACACACACATACAAACACACACACACACACACACACTTTTTATACTGTGGAGAAACTGATATCTGTAGCTAAATACTAAACCCTCAGTGTCTTCTGAATGTTACTTTTGCTTTACTTTTCTGGCATTTGGCAGATGCCCTTACAGAGAAACTTACATTTTTATCTCATTTTTAAACAACTGAGAATTTGATGGTTAAGGATCTTTCTCAAGTTCCAGGTAGTGGCAGCTTTATGGACCTAGGGTTTGAACTCGCAATCTTCCAATCAGGAGTCCAATGACTTAACCACTATCGTATCTTGTAGATGTTCACCAGCATTGTACTGTGTATAAAAAGGACAATATCACAAATTTGTTTTACAATGTAATTTTGAATATTAAATATTAAAAAGACCCCCTCACCCATTGAAAGATGTTGCTCTGCCCACGGGCTAAGGTGAGGACATTGGACAATTGACTAGTTTGGCTGTGGACATCACTTGGGGCCCTGTTTATTGTCTATGGTTTCCCTCGCTTAACCCTTTGGGCCTTGCCTTTCACTTGCTCCCCCCCCTTGTGCTTCACAACGCATCTTGCGCTCTCCTAGGGCATTTGCCCAGGTAAGTTGGGGGCATTTCAGGAGCCGTGCCTTAGAGGGTGGGCTATGTCAGGAGCTACTGGGACAGACAGAGGGGGTGCTGGCAGGCATTTCACCATAGCCTGCTTCCTGTTTCTGTATTCCCCATGTGTGTGGTGCCATGCACTTCCTATTGTTCCGCTCTCCCACCGTGTCACCTGTTCCCCATGACCCTAATGTTTTGTCCAATATATGCCAGCCCTTTTGTATCTGTCTTTGTCAGTCATCGTTTTTAGTCATGTCGTATGGTCAGATGCTGTGGTGTTTACAGGTTCTCATATTAATTAATGTTGTTGTGTTGTGTTAATTATGTTTTTGTTACTCAAGTTTGTTCTGTGTTCTGTGCTCATTATTCTGTGCAAATCTTGTTTTAGTTTGGTTAATAAATCAGTTATTTTATTTTATCCTTCATGTGGGTCACTGTCTGCACGCTGTCGATTGTGACCACAGAGATCCAGATTTGATTCCCATTTCAGGTGGTGTTTTACAAAGTAAGGACCCAGAAATTTTTAATATTAAATATTACAAATATTAACCATTTGCTTTCTTTGTTTATTCATTTATTAGACTGAACAGGACTGATAAGTATTTGAAAAATCAATAAAAGGTATTATTACTTTTTTTAAAAAATTGAATTATTCAAAGTTTATTGCAACAAACAGTAAACTGGATTTAATTTTTAACTATACTTGAAATCAGAGTTTCCCTAAAAAGAAGTGTAAGCATGAATTCTCCATTTTCTACTCAAATTTTCAAAATGCAACTGAAGAAGTAACGTAACATTCACCAGTTAAGTGAATATAATAACTAAATAAAGGTGCAGCTTAGAGAGTTGATGATTTGGTAAATGATTATATAGATAAGGCAAATGCACTTTCTTCTACACATGCAAATAAATGACCCTAGACGTCTGGTGTCTATAACTCTATCAAATGTGCCAAAGTCCATAAAAATCCACCAAGGGATTCTATGAGCTATAATAATAATAATAATAATAATAATAATAATAATAATAATAATAATAATAATAATAATAATTATTATTATTATTATTATTATTTATTTCATTTCTTTCTTTCTTTTTTTTTAAAAAAATATACTGATGTCCCATGCTTTTACAGGAAATATATCAGTCGATCAGTGTTTTCCTTCTCTGACACGTGTTCAAATATCATTCATATGTCCTGTAGTGTTTTTGTGTAAACAGTTATTGTCCTGTAGACAGTGCTGTGGTTCCATGTGTTGGTACCTAGAAAAGAGGAAGAACAAGTGTGTAAAAGTGAGTGACTGTAGCCTAACATGTTGGTACTGTTTGCTTGCTCACCTTAATTGTTAATAAAATCTCTAAAACACTTAAATTTCCACTTTTCTGTCAGTCTGTCAGTATGATAAAAAATATCTCATAAAAAAGTTGAAAATGAGATCTTTTAGTGATATATTAGAATTTGAGATAGGAAAATGTATTTTATATCACATTAGTTAATATTATATTACTACAACACTTTCTATGTAATTTTTTTTCCTAACTCAAAAAATATCACCACCGGCTTCACAGTTATTACTCAGTTAAGCAAGTAAATATTGCATCAGATGTTTTTAGAATATTAAAACATGGTTTTGGAACATTATTAAGCATTAAATTAGGCCTTGGTCAATATAGTTTAAGGTTTTACATTTTGGTCCATTGTTTTTTTCTCAATCCCCAAAGCCACAATAACCATTTTGCAATCTTAGATGTTTTGCTGAATTCAATAATATGCAAAACCATCTTTTTCAAATTCAACCAATTCAACTCAAATTTTGGAGTAGTGACCTATATTCACAAATTTAGTGTCAAACTACCTTGTGCATTGTACATAATATTGATGCCACATGTTAGTCAGTTTCAATGAGGCAGTGCTTAATTTACTTAAAAAGCTGTTGATGATGATGATGATGATGATGATATTATTATTATTATTATTATTATTATTATTATTATTATTATTATGATTATTATTATTATTATTATTATTATTATTATTATTATTATTATTAATAATAATAATAATAATAATATCAGTAGTAGTAATTGTAGTAGTTGTTGGTGTTGTAATAGTAATATTCTTCTAAGCTTTCTTACCGTTTTTAAGTGTCAGGTGTCAGTTTCCAGTTCTGGTTCCTTTGTCCAACGGACCTGAAATACTGATGACTGGACGTTGGCAGATTTGATCTAAGGAGTAAAAAATACTGTTATGTGCTATGTAATACTTTATTTACAGGATATAACATAATACACTATATACATAATCCACAGCAGTGAAATCAGTAATGGCAAACAAGTGTAGTTACAAGGAATGTGTACCTAATAACCTGACAACTGAGTGCACATTCTCACAAACACACACCTTTTGAAGAACTGTTTCCCTCATGGTAGGGTTGCTGAGATCCTCAATGCTGTTAAACCTTAATTTCAGGTATGCCCTCTTAAATACAGGGACTACAAAAAATGAACAATGTTGATATTGAGCAACTCTAAATTAAAATAAAATTATTAATTGAATATAGAATTGGAACCTGCAACTCCGTAGACTTCCACTTCACAGAGCGTGAGGTACTGGGCAACATTGGGAATGATAATATTCACGTAACGACCCTGCATATTGCAGGTGTAATTTGCAGAGGCACCAGCAGGAATGGTAGGGATAACAACACATCTACAGAGAGAAAAACAACAACAACAGAGTATTAACTCTCTGTGAAATATTAAACTGATTCCAAAGTTAATAATGCTTTATAAAACTGTCACCACCCTGAAGTTGATTTTTCAACTTGATTGAAATTAATTTTTTTTAAAAATATATTTCATGTTAAAAAATATGATTTCATCATAACAGAGTGTGCAGAATATATTCATTTTAATGACACATCATATTCATTCTTTAGTTTATAGTCAGGTTTTATTTTGTGGAATGTCTATAAAACATGTTAACCCTGTTATCCCTTACTATAGCAGCTGTAGACAGTTGTTACCTCACCATCCTCTCTTTTTCACCACCCTCTTATTTTTTTTCATTTTTTACCTGGGGTTACTGTTGCCATTGTTGACTAAAGAACTGCCAATGTGGATCTCAGCACCATTTATCCGCTCTGGACAGCAGTCGCCTCTATTAGTAATGATTACATTGCTAATGTGATACACTGCCAACAAGTCCACTCTCCACCATGGGCTATTGTCAGCATTTGTAGTAGCACATGAGTGGGATCTCCAGTTAGATGCTCTGTTGGCATCAATAGCTAAAGAAGCATAATAACTGCTAACAAATATGGAAGATTGTGTTGCTTTTCCACTTAAGGCCACATTGACTGGGGGAAGAAGAAAATATCTTTATTTTTATGTATATAAACACACACACACACACACACACACACACAAAACAATATAAAATATTCTTACCCTGCTGATGGGTCAGCATCCACTGCACTGAGAAAATGTGTATTCCTGTCCAAAAATATATTTTCTAATATTATACATGTGATCATGTGTCGGCTTATGAGGAGACATAATAGAAATGGCATCTTATGGGAATTTTCAAAATATATTGAAATATAAAAGATATTGTCATTTTAAGTTCTTAAGAATATTTACAGGAGATATTAAAGTTCATTGCAACCTACACTAACACAATGTTTATTTTTAAAACTATACTTGAAATCTTGACACTTTAAATTAGTATTTACCTAAAAAAAGTAGCATAGGACTCTGTGAATTCTTCATTTTCTGTTCAAATGAAAAGATAACAGTTTCAAATTTACAACCGCATTCAATGAAAGAAAGTGTTATAGCCAAGTGAGGAAGCAATATGACATTTACCAGCTAAGAATCAGACTTTAATACACTTTTTATGAGGTACATTATATAGCAAATATATAATGTATTAATCCAAAAAAAGCACAGTGTTGAAAGATTTCTTACCTTGCTTGACCTATATCAGAAAGTGATCTCTTTGTCGATTTTAAACTGTGAGCTGTCCGCTGGAGTTTCGTGAAAAGATAATGTAGTGTATTTAAAAGGCAAATGCACCTTCTTTTTTTTTTACAAATGCAAATAGGTTTAACTTAGACTACAGAATATAACAAGTTTTGAAAAACATGATAAAGCTTCCATTTAGATTTTATGTATAGAGGAATACAGTATACAGGTATAGGTTTTATCCAGCATTACAAATGCTTCTTGAGTCAATCCTTGTCTAACTCATAAAAAACTGTTGTACAAATGTGTTGAATTAAAACAAAAGCAAAATGTCACAGCTAAAAATGAAGGGATGAATCACCAAGCATTCCTTTTGCTCATATGATTTATATTTGTTTCTCAAAAAATAATAATAATTATATATTATATAATAATAATAATGTCAAATTATATAAAAATAATATAATAATAATTATATTGATCATCACAAGAATAAAATAAATAGAAAAAATAACTTTGCAAAAATGTATTTGTTTTGTAATTATTTTTATTATTATTATTATTATTATTATTATTATTATTATTATTATTATTATTAATAATAATAATATTATTGTTGTTGTTGATGTTAGTAATAAAAACTGTTATGTATAGCATATGTAATTAAATAGTCACTTGATTTTCAGTCATTTAGAAAGTTAACATTGCGTGACATTGTTCAATCCAGTTTCATGTCTTTTGCCCTTCATCAAAAATTTTTTAGGAAAATAGTTTTTTGCATAAATTATGCAGTAGGCAAGTCAACGCTCTTTGAGTGCCAGAAGTTATTTGCTTCTGTAGGATGTACTGCAATAAGACCTAAGCTCCTTCATGTGATCTAGATAAGAGCTTCAATTAGTATTTACATCAACCATCTGAATGGAGAATCTCAGTAATATCAGTGATGGCCGGAGTTTACACAGAATGGTGAAAGAAACAAACACCTTGTTTATGGGAAGATAGAAGAGAATGCCCAGACTGGTTCAAGCTCACAGAAAGGTTAGAGTAACAATAATTCTTTACAACTGTAGACAGCAGAAAAGCATCTTTGGTCATAAAAGAGTGTCAAAGTGAACGCAAACAAGCTACAACCAAATTAGGTTCCACTCCTGTTAGTCAGCCAAGAACAGAAATCTAAGGCTACAATGGTCATAGACACACTGAAACTGTACAAACATTCATTGGCTTATCATGATTTATATTGTGACATGTAGATGATCCAAAACTTATGTCTTTAACCAGCAACCTTAACTTGCTGCTAAAAGAAATATTCTTTCAATTATGGAATGTCAACATGGACTGGAATCTCAAAGGAATGTCTCAATTACCTTGTGGAAACTGAGGTCTTCAGGCTGCTGTGAGAGCAAAAACTATATTGTTCTTAATTAAGTTACTGGTTAATGTATTTATAAAAGTAAAATCCTGCACTGCAACTGCTTAGAGTAATGCAAATTTTATGCAAAATATGACTATAGAGACCTGTGTGTGGGGTGTGTGTGTGTGTGTCTGTGTGCTTGTGTCTGGAGTGGGTGTGAAGAGACAGGTGTTTTTGTGCTTCCTATTAGATTTATATTATCCCTATTTCCTTAGCACAAGCACTTTTCTATGCATACCATGTCTACTTAATGAAACTAAATAAAATAAAGTACACTAACAAACAAAAAACCTAATGTCCCCGGGTCTTGTTTAAAATTGTTTCAACAGCTGTGTGGCAACTTAACAGGCCTATTGGTCGGCATTGTTATCTTTTTGTATTCTTGTCTACTAGCTGGACTCCTTCATTGTTCTTCATGTGACAGCTCAGTTCTTCATTCTGGGAAGTCAGCATTGTACTGTTGAATCAACAGATTGTTGATGTTTGATACTGATATGTGAATGACTGAGTGACCCACTATTGATGTCTCTTCTTATTGGTCCATTGATGACTCATTTTAGGACCATTCCAGGGCTCAATGCCTTTGTTATCATTGGAAAAATTAAGTAGACTGACCTCAGATTAAGTAGGATACATAATTCATTAGTGTAATGCAATCTTTTCACATTCTTCTGCTGGGTTTTCCCTTATTTACTGGTACATTTATTTTCATTGGTACTAAGGACAGGATACATTCTCCATTACTTGCCCTAGTAACTCCACTGGTTTCAAGTTCTGTTGATACAACGGCACTTGTGACCTCACTGGTGACTTCACTCTTTCCATGTGTAGCTTAGTGTGATTACTTAGGTGACCTTGAGTGAGGCAACCAAAGGAGAGACTTTTTGATTTCAGGTCATTTCTATCTTCCTTCCTCTTCTTTCATCAACCTTGAACACTCTGTTCTCCAATAGGAAAAACACTTGTAGAAAAACTGTAACTTTTAGGGACAGTATTCATCTTGGACTTCAGCTTTACTTCTGAGTTAAAGAAGCTGAGTGTATGCATTGCATTGTATGCATATATTGTGCTCTGATTCAAGTGCTTTTTCAATTCAATTCAATTCAATTCACTTTATTGTCATTGTTATAAATAACAGAGTATAAACAACAATGAGTCAACATGTTTGACTCATTGTCAATGAGTCAAATGACAAACATGACAAACGACAAACAATGACAAACATGTTTGACTCATTGTCATGTTTGACAACAATGCTTTAAATCATTAAAGCATCATCTTTCTAGGCATATAATAATAAAGTGCAACCAAAGCAAAAAGTGCACCTTTTTTAATCAGGTTGTGGTAATCTGCAACTCATCTCCATAGTGTTTCTGAAGTAGCCTTCTGCAATATGCCTCTTCCAGGTTAATTTCCTACCTCCTGCTTCACCAATTTACTGGCATTCTGTGCCAGTTGATTATTTGAACTGTGCTTTGCAGATTTGCCACCCTTCAGTGCCTGTGGATCATATTAAATGTGCTTCACCAATTTAATGCTGTTCAGTACCTGTGGCTTGGATGAACTGTGCTTTGTGGATTCACCAGCATTCTGTGTCTGTGGATGATTTAAACAATGAACTCTGTCTGTGTAAGTGCATAACTGTGTGTGATCTGAAATCATGCAAACTGTTTAAGACTGTTTGCTGAGGCTCATTCATTGCCTGCTAACTTTGATCTGCTTACAGCATTACTCACTATGTGTTTAAGCCTTTTAAATTGGAACTCTCTCTGTCATTCTGCAAGTGGTCCCGACCCCGGTATTCTGACAACATAGATTTGCATGTAACATTAAAGTCATGTACCAAACAATATTCTAAATTTAATGTTTGGTCATTCTAAGGGCACGAGATAAGTTCACAGAGCTGTTTAACACTGTTTAACCACAAGCCCGATCAAGCTGAAATTTGATATAGTACATATATGTTCTCTAATATGTAGGTGAATTCTCACAATGACTAAATAACTGAAAAAAAAAAAACATGGTTCAGGTATGGTCTCTTTCTTGTTCTTCACTATGTTTCTTATTAAATACTGGCCACTGAGGGTGCTATATGAAAAAATATTAATATTAAAAATTACAAAAATTATTATTATTATTATTATTATTATTATTAACAATAATTGAACAAGCCCCCCCCCATCCCATTTGAGTCTAGAATGGGGTTGGGTTATCTTACGGTAGGGTTATCTTGATAGTCAATACATGTTCGTAGCCCCCGTAGTTCTTTCTGATGAAGAAACACCCTGCCATGGCTGGGGAGGTGGAAGGACAGATGAAGCCATAGGCCAGTGTCTGCTCGATGTATGCCTCCAACGATGGACAGTGGGAAGACTCTGCTTTTAGAGGGCGAAGTACACATCAATGGCACAATCACAATGGTGGTAAGGAGGTAGCCGGGTGGCTTGAGACAATATGCAGACCAATGAGTGAGTTCACTTGCATGAAATTTGTGGGTCATATAGATTCAGCCACTGATTCCCCAAAATAATGGGGTAAAATCGAGAAGTTATAGCAAACAGACTGATTTCTTCAGGATGAAAAAGTTCTATCTGGAGATGAATGGGGGCCATTATATGTCCATCATCTATGGGTTGGTTGTCCACAGACATGATCCTTATTGCCAGGGTGGTGAATGAGATTGAAGGCAGCTACAGAATCTACAAGGGTTGAAACATGATGCACCTGATTAGCATGGGCTAAGCACACTGGTAGAGAGAAATAGTTAGAACAAGACAGCAGGCACACCTTAGTGCTTCCAGTCCCCCTTTTTCTGGCAGCTAGTGTGAGAAACTGCACATTCATATTCAGCGGTTGTGGATTAGCCCTGGCATAATTGCAACAGCTGAGCAGACACGTCCTTTCCTCCACCCATCCCAGACAGCAAATGGCCATTATAATGCTTTTATATGAAAACTAAATATTGAAAAAGAAGAAACAGCCTTTATTTGTCACATATACATTACAGCACAGTGAAATTCTTTCTTCACATATCCCATCCTTGGAGGTTGGGGTTAGAGTGCAGGGTCAGCCATGAAACAGCACCCCTAGAGCAGAGAGGGTTAAGGGCCTTGCTCAAGGGCCCAACAGTGGCAACTTGGTGGTGCTGGGGCTTGAACCCCTGATCTTCTGGTCAACGACCCAGAGCCTTAAACACTTGAGCCACCTACAGCTGTTAGAAACCCTGACATTTGTCTGGAGATATATCAAACTTATCTGGTAATGCCATCTTTACCAGATCTGAGCTGGATATCGGGAGGCATCAAACAAACTGCTTGAGATGCCTGCTGGTGGTACATAGCACTGTGAGCTGCTCCTTCAGCCTTTAGTTCAATATTCTGGCAATGGCTCCCTCTGGTGGGAGGATGAGTGATAATACTAGAATAGTCTATACTGTACATTTGAAGTCAAGAGGACATTTAAAACATATTAAATTCAAATCAATCAACATAAATGTCAGTAGTAAATAGTAATAAAAGTAATGTTTAATAGATGCATGTCCAAAAAGAATCTGTATTTCTAACCTATAGGTATACAGTATATCATCAGCTGCATCAATTCCACATTTTACATCCAAACCTCACACATTCGAAGTTCTTTTTTTGTTATATGACCACTTCTTCTTCTTCTTCTTCTTCTTCTTCTTCTTCTTCTCCTCCTCCTCAATGTTGTACTTAAGACATATTTCTGGTTTGTGTAAGTCAGAATGACAAAAGTCTTGTATAAATAAATCAAACTAATGACTTGCAACATTGACAGAACTCTCAAGAGAGATTTTATTTCATTTAATGCAGACAGAGTTGTTCCATCTCAAATCTGATAGGTAATCTGCTTATTCTAAGTATAAGTTATTCTTTCTCTTATGACAAATCATTTACATGAAGTTGTACTGCAAACACAGCTCCACATAACCAATATCTGTTAGCTATAATCATATCCATTCCTCATAATCAAAATCTATTAAAAAACAGATTTGTGATGCTGTTTCTTAAAGAAAAACCTTTAGTCATTAATATAATATTAAAATTATTCTGTAATAAGATGTATATCCTTCAAAAGCCATGCTCATGCCTACATTCAATGCAAACTACTAGTGCTAACTACATACCAAGCAAACTATGGAAACACCTTGGACCTAGAGATTTCATTAGGCCTCCTTCCCACTATGAGGGATGTGAGCGATTCATTCTTTTCAGACCATTTCCCAGTTCTGTTCGAAGTCATTTCTCACTCTTCACCCAGCATGTCGGCTCTACCAGCTCAATACGGCCGTATTATTTCATCACAAACTTCAGGTGCTTTCGCAAATGCCTTCATTAACAACTCTTTGGCTCATTACACTGGCTCATATTTGTACTTGAATTCAGATGATTTTATATAATATTTTACTCTACATGCTCAACATTCTGAACAAAATTGCACCCAATGAAATTAAAGACCATCAGATGATTAAAGGATCATCACATGAGCCATGAATTAATGACAATATTCCTACCCTAAAGAGACACTGCAGGAAAGCGGAACATAAAAGGAGAAAGGACAGGCTTCACATCTCTCTGGAAATGCTTTGAAATTCTTTGGCACAGTACGAGGATGCCGTTAAAACAGCAAAATCTGAGTATTTGTCGACAATGATCAACTGTAACTATCACCGCCCACAAGTGCTTTTCCATGAAATAAGTTCTGTAATTCACCCTCAACTAACTCGCCCTGCCATGAATTCCAAAGATTGTTGTGAATCATTTATGTAATATTTTCTTGACAAAATGGCATCAGTTAGACAAGGCCTTGTAGGAGAGGTCCCCGAGAGCACAGAGGCTCCTTTATGCTCAGCTCTTTTTGAACATTCCGATCCGGTTTCTCTCTCCACTCTCTCTGACATTGTTTCCTCCTTAAGGCCGACATCATCCCCTCTAGATGTAGTACAGACCAGACTTCTAAAAGAGGTTTTTTGTTGCATGGGTCCTTGCCTTGTAGCCTTTCTTAATGATTGTCTTAGGTTGGGTTATATGCCTGATACTTTAAAACATGCTGTTGTCACTCGACTCTAAAAAAAAAAACTCATCTTGACCCTTCTGTTCTAGGCTAATTTCAGAGCAATTTCACACTTACCGTTCCTCTCTAAAATATTACAGAAGCTTGTATTTCATCAATTACAACAAATTTTAAATGAAAATTCAATTCTGGAGAAATTTCAATCTGGTTTTAGAACACATCATAGCACTGAGTCTGCCCTATTAAAGATTCACAACAATATAATGCTAGCAAGAGATAGTTGATCCTCTTAGACCTCATGCTTAACTCTCGGCTAAATAACCTGGTTGGAATCCGGGGTACAGTGCTTAACTGGTCAAACACGAATTTTTCCTGTGAGATGGCGTGACATATCATCCAGAGTCCCTCAACTCTATGGTGTACCACAGAGATCGAAACTAGGCCTGGTGTTGTTCTCCCTATATATGCTACCTCTGGGTAATATCATCAGAAAATACAATATCTCATTTCACTTCTATGCCGATGACATCCAATTATGTGTTCCTTTATAACCAGATTCACTTAGTGTGTTCCAGTCCTTATCCAGCTGTTTATTGACATAAAATATTGGCTGGCTAGAAATTTTCTAAGTCCTAATGAGAATAAGTGTGAATGCATATTATTTGGTTTGCAGGAGCAGCCTAATATTAACCTTAGGGGTCTCGATTTTAAAAAATAAGGTTCACAACCTAGGCATCATATTTGACAACAATTTGCATTTTGCTAAGCAAATAACCTCAGTTGTCAAAACAAGCTTCTTTTAGCTCTGTTAATTATCAAAAGTGAAACCTTTTGTTTCGATGAAAGACATGGAAAAAGCCATTCATGCTTTTCAAGTTCCAGATTGGATTACTGTAATGCTCTTTATTTAGGCATTACCCAGTCCTCTCTTCATCGCCTACAGCTAGTTCAGTATGCTGCAGCATGGCTTTTAACTGGTACCAATAAGCATGCATACATCACCCCGGTCCTTTCTTCTCTCCACTGGCTCATGGTACCTTACAGAATTCAATATAAAATCTTGATATTTGTTTTTAAATTTCTGTCTGGTATGGCCCCAACCTATTTAAATGAACTTATCCAACTGTACACCCATGACTGAACTCTGATATCCTCTAATCATGTACTGCTCCAAATGCCCAGAACAAGATATAAATCTCCCTCCTCATCTTTCTTCTGAAAGGGATTTCTCAACCTTCAAAGCTAAGCTAAAGACATATTTATTCGCCAAAGCCTTTCTTTTGTAGTAGAGGGTCTGCTTAGTCTCCTGTCTCCTGCTTTTTAAAATATTGTTTTTATGTTATCTCTAATTTTATTACTGTAATTTGCACATTTGCAATTTGTTTAACACCTAGGTTTTACATGGAAGTTGTAAGGTGCTATGTAAATGAAGTTTGAATTGAACTATATTTGTATTTGCGGACAACCATTACACTGCTGTGCTAACTGCCCAGAGATACTAGGACCCCAAGGTGGGTCTGTTCAAACTACTGTATCATGCACTGTTTCTGAGGCCTCCTCTTCTATTCATTCCACTCTACCAAAGTTGAAATCTAGCCACAGACAAAACCATTAACATCCCCTCTGAATATGATCTTATCGAGGTGTTCAGCAAGGAACATGCTACCAAGCATCCCCCAACACAGGCCATGGGAATTCTAATTTTGTGTGTGTTTCCTTGAAAAACATTTTTGAGTGATCCCAAACTTTTGAGCAGTAATATATATATGAATAGAAATTATAGCAAAAGAACAGGACATGCTGCCTTGTCAGAGTTATAAACTTTTCCTGCTTCTAACACATCAACTTTGAGGACAAAATGTTCACTTCCTGCCTGCTGCCTCATATATCCCACCCAATAACAGGTGCCATGATGAGAAGATTATCAGTATTAATCACTTCACCTGTCAGTGCTCATATTGTTATGGCTAATTAATATATATATATATATCCTCAGAGTCCCATTCATAAAACATTAGGTTGTTGTTTGGCACTGGACAAAATGTGTACAAGTGTACGAGTACAAAACGTGGCCTTCTGGTAATGGAGTCCCTGTCTCACACTCCATTTTACCAATGTCATTTGCGAGCCCCATGAACAAAGCCAACACATCACCTAGGCAGACATAGAGCCCAAGCCATGAGGAGCAGGCACCTAGCTTGAAAGTAAAGCCTTCTTGCATTCTCGAGAGCTGACCACACTCTGCTCTGCTCCTAAATAATCAACAAAAAGAGTGTAGGAGTCTATTAAAAATAGAAAGCACACATCTAAAAATGGCAGCACACATCTTTTAAATCACTTGCCATACAGTATTTTTCTTAAGATTCAGCAAAATAGACAAGACAGATGATTAAAAACCATCTGGGGCTGGTGAAAAGAGAAAGCCGCGGGGGAGAGTGAGTTGACTTCTTATTACCCTGGGCCTCAGCACCTGCCCCATGTGCCCTGAAGTGTAAGTAAGGAATCTATTCTCTGCCCATGACAAGTTCTGGTGTGCTAACCTGAGCTTTGGGAGGAAGTGTTTCAGCACTAGAAACACAGCCCCCATCTTCAGGCAAACTGTGTCCAATGAGAGGCACACAGGAGCCTTTTCAAATGCCACAGCTGTGGCAGTCATCTAGACCTGCTCCCCAACCCAAGAGATCTCTTTCCATTGAAAGAATCTTGCAGTGATGGCATGCCCTAAGAGTGGGACCCATCTGTCCACATGAGAAGGGTACAAAATTCAAGATGCATAACTCTTGTGACCCTGAAATGGTCACCCTGAGGGTGTCTGCTTAGTTGTAAAAGCCCCTGCTCATGAGCTTGCTCCTGAGTTTAAGTGGTCTCATGTGCAGCCCACCCAAATAGCTTTGGCTGCTACCACCATGAGCCAAGCACCCTCTGTGGCTGGCCAGCAGAGACACATTGGCCTAGCCAGATGTCCTTTAAAGCAGTGGTTCCTTTTTTTGTCTGAGACCCCCCTTTTCCCAAGAAAATATTTTAGGGCCCCCTTTCACATTTAATGATATTATCACTCTTGTAGGCTTGCAGCAAGGATGACAAAAATATGTTTTCAAACAAACGGTATGTTTATTACTATAACCAGATATGTTTATGCACAAATAATAGCCTATATATAATATTGAAAATACAATAACAAAAACATCAGCAGACCATTTGTAATCTAAAAACGTAAGCCTAGGAGTAGCCTATAAATTGGCCCTATTTGAAATACAGTAGGGTTAGAATGAATATAGGCTATTACAAAATGACTGCTGTCTAGCTCCTCAATACTTGCATGTTATTTGTGAGGCTTTATCAATCAGTGCGAGGACTGCTGCTGGCAGTGAGTAATAATTTTGTCAATGCGTGGAGAGATCTTTGACAGGGCAAGACACATATCATTCTCTATGATCAGTCTGGCCCTGTATTTGGCTTTAAGGGCTGTCATGGTTGAAAACCCAGCTTCACAAAGGTAGGTGGTGCTACAGGGAATCAGCACCTTCATTGCAGCTGTGTGACAGACTGGGTGTTCTTCTGCAATTTCAGACCAGAATGATTCCAATGAAACCTCACTGAAATGGGCTTTCAGGCTGGCATAAGAGGATATTTCAATAAGCTCTTCCAGAAGTCTTGATGGTAGAGTAGCTGGAAGCTTTGCTTCAATGTTCTCAGTGAAGGGGTTTCTGATCCACAGAAAATCATCTGCCTTCTCCTCAGATAGAGCTGGGAAATAACTATCAAATTTCTCCAGGACCTTTGATAGATGCACTATTATTTGACTTTGAATGATTTTAAAATTCAAGTGTCTGTCTGCAATAAATGCATGGGTGTGCTCAAACATGTCACTGATGCCAGAGGAGACACGGGTTTTCCACATGTGTAGTTTTCTTTTGAAAGCCTCTACTCATTCATGCTGCACCACAGTGTTTATGTTTGCACCTTGCATTGCTCTGTTAAGCTTGTTCATTTCACCGAATATGTCTGAAAGGTAGCTGAGTTGAGCAAGCCATTTGTCATCATCCAAAAACTCTGCAAGGTCTGGTCTCTTGTCCGCAAGAAAGACATGCAACTCCTCCCTCAGGCTGAACAGACGCATCAGCACCCGCCCTCTGGACAGCCACCACATGTCAGTGTGCATCAGCAGGGTATGGTAATCAGTGCCTACCTCTTCACAGACAGCAGTGAATAACGGGGAGTTAATGGCTCTGGCTTTCACAAAGTTTACAATTTTTATGGCCACATCTAAAACTCCATGAAGACTGGTTTCCATTTATTTTGTAGCAAGCTCCTCTCTGTGCAGAAAGCAGTGCGTTGAAATGGCAAGCAGAGCAACCTCTTTGATACGCGAAACTACCCCGGACTGCCTGCCAGTCATCGCGGCAGCTCCATCAGTACAGATCCCAATACAATCGCTCCAGTTTATCTCATTTGATCTCATGAAATTATCCAAAGTTTCAAAAATATCCTTTGCTGTAGTCTTGGAGCTCTTTACAAAACAAAAAATCTTCTTTTATCTCATTTTCCCATTCATAACGAACGTATCCAAGGAGTTGTGCCATTTTTGACATTTCAGTAGACTCATCTATTTGAAGTGCAAAATTATTGCCATGAAGTCGCACAGAAAGCTGACCCCTCATGTCTTTTGATAATGGTATCTTAGCCAATTGTTTTGACTTTTCCTCTCCAAATAATTCCTTGACAATCTCTGTTGCACATGGCAAAATCAAAGTTTCTGCAATTGTATGCCCTTTCTTTGCTTTGGCTATTTTTTCAGCAACTGTATACAATATTTTTAAAAGTTTCTTGTCAGTAGCTGTGATTTCCCTCATCTCATTTTGGGAGTGTGTCAACTCTTTTGCCTTGCGCTCAAAAAATGCCCTGGGTTTGTCACGGTATTGGGGATGAGTTGTCTGAAAATGTCTTATTAGTTTGGCCGGCCTCATGCATTCGTTAGCAAGGACTTTGGTGCAGATAATGCACTGTGGCTAGGGCAGGGACTCTTTGCTACGAGAAAATGAAATAAAACCATAGTTCAGGTAACTATCTTGGTATTTTCTGCATTTTGTTTTTCCAGTATTGCTAGCACTGCAACCTGAATTGGTGGGAGCTTCTTCATCTGGGTCCAGTATGCCTGAGTCATTACTATCAGCTGCTGTAGGCAAATCAGTGGGACTCTGTCATTTTTGTGGAGGACGAATTACAAATTTGTCCATTTTTTGGTCAGCCAGGAGATCATGGATAAAATTAGCTAATGTAATATGATCGTTCTCCTTAATGCTCACTGCTCAACACTTTTCAAAATATGACGCGACCCCCTGCAGAGCTCACTAAGGCCCCCTTGTGGGCCCAGACCCCCCTGTTGGGAACCACTGCTTTAAATCATGGAATCTACCCGAGTGGAAGACAAACGTGGCCAATTCTAAACTACTACAAAGAAGGCAATTCTTTGGAAAAATTTGGAATAGACCCCATCCTTCTTGAGAACAAAGAAATAATGGATGTAAAGCTGGAGGCTCAATCTGGTAGGGGAATCTTTCTCAGATGCGAGATGGGTTTCTCCTAGAGGAACAAGGTTTGGTCTGTGCCAACAACAATGGACACACCTTGAAAGCAGGATGATAGGAGGTAAACTAGCAAATTGCAGCCTTTTTCCAAGTATCCAGAACCCATTGTGACACACCTGGCAGATTCTTCCACACTGCCAGCTCATCCAAGAGAGGTGTTAGCCTATTACTGCTCTCACCTTGCCTGGTGCCGTGAAACAGTGAGCTTGCAGGGGCCTAGAAGTTACCAAAGGACAACCATCTACACCCTAGCCCCCAGACTAGTGGCCAGATGGAAAGGCTCAACCAAAAACTGGAAACAGAACTATGCATCTTCTGCAGGACCCTGCGTCATGGGCTACAGACCCAGTTTGGGGTATGCACACCAATCTCTTCTGTCAGCTGCCACAGGCCTGTCACTCTTTCAATTGGCCTACAGTTATCAGCCGACACTCTTCACCAACCAAGTAACAGAAGCATCTGTGCCATCTGCCTGGCCTGTTCTCATTCTCAGTTCCTGCCTTCTCTGTGGTACTGCCATTGGCCAGATGTGAATACTTTCTGTGACAGTGGATTATTTGATCTGCGCTTTGATTTGCCACTTACTGGTGCCTGTGGATTGGGTGAACTGTGCTTTTCAGATTCATCAGTGTTCCATGGATTATGTGAATGATGAACTGTAGAAATGCATAATTGTGTGTGATCTGAAATTGCTAATTGTTTAAGATTGGGTTTGCTGCAGCTCATTCGCTGCCTGCTTACCTGCATGCTTACATTACTGATTGTGAGTGCAACTAAAAGACTCATTAAAGCCTTTTAACTTGAAACTTGGCTTTCTACATTTTGGCCCCACCCCAGTATTATGAAAACATTAATTTGCATATAACTTTACATTTAACTTTGTCTGACCAGGCTTTCTTATTCTGGGGCTTGCAGGTAATGTTGGTGAAAGTTGAGTGTGAGACAAAAACTCAGATTGGGTGCATCAGTTGCTGAGCTTGATGTCAGCAACAAATTGCTGCTGAGATGTCTGCTCAATCAGTCTTGTTTAAGGAATTGCTTAAGGTAGTGACACATGCAGCCTCCAGGGCATCTGTGTACAGAATTATATTGATGACTGGCTCATCTTAGTTCTGGCAGCAAGGCATCAAGATGTCATGGTTGACCACATCAGGTGCTTGGGTTTAGGCTGAACCCCAAGAAATTTGGTAAAATGGTCATAGTAGTAAATTTGATCCAACTGAAATGATTCAACCCCAAAGCAGTCAACTGTCTCTTGCACATGAGAATTTGATCCTCAACACTATGAACAGGCTAGGCTGAGACTTATCTGTCCTCTGGGCTCAGAGGTTATTGTGTTTCATAGCAGCAGCAGCCAACTTAATCCCTTTGGATCTTCTGCACATGAAACCATTTCAGTTCTGGCTCAGGAAAAGGGTTTTATTCCCAGTCATCTGTCCAGGGTTGTTTGTACAGACTGTTCAGGCTGGCACAGTTGATCCTGCTTTGGACAGATACCAAATTGCCCTCTCTCTTAGTGCAATTTACATTCTGGTGCATGCAAACTTCAAGATGGGCTAAGTGGAAGTACACTTGTTTCCCTCCGAGGAGTCGATCCGATCAGATGTGGCTGAAGCTTTGTCCTTATGCCTTTCAATCAATAGCTCCTATGAACTCGTCCTCCCTGCGTTCTACCGGATCTCACCTACACTCCATGTATCTCTCCTAAAACCGTAATCCTGTTCTCTCTCCACCCACAGAGCCCGAGATCTCGTCGCTGCCCGAGGTTGACACAGACAACTCGGTCTACCAGGTCCGAGAAATCCTGAACTCCAGACGACATGGCGGCCGTCTAAAATATCTGGTGGACTGGGAGGGGTATGGTCCAGAGGAAAGATCATGGGTGGACCAGGATGACATCCTCGATCCAGCGCTGCTCTCAGAGTTCCATCAGCGCCGCCCAGATCGACCTGCTCCCAGAGGCTGCGGTCGCCCCCTTCAACGCTCTCGGACAGCTGGAGATGCCCGTGGGAGGGGGTACTGTCACGTTTGAGTTCGCCTAGCTTCTTTTGGTCTACCTGCCCTCTTGCCCTTTTTTCCCGATTTTCACCTTACCTTCTACCAGCCTTAAGTTATTAAATCACGTTTGGATACTCTCTCTGCCTCCTGAGTCTCTGTCTCTAACTGTTACAGTTACACAGAAATTCTCACTTTTTCAGAAAGCTTCAAAAAAACATGTACTCATTTATGTTTCTATGAGAAATGTAACTAGCACAGTCATACTATAAACTGTAGCAATTATCCTAAACCCAAACCTAATTATGCTCAACCCAACAATCAAGAGGACATTTAAAGTTTATGAAATTTACATCATCAACATAAAATTAACATAGTACATAATAATTATACTAATGTTTAATATATACATTTCCAAAAGGAATCTGTACTTCTAATCTAGTAGTATAAGTACAGTACACAGTAGTGCATCATCAGCTGTAGCAATTCCAAATACTTCATCCAAACACTTCATTCTGTTTTTGTTGTGTGACCTCTTCTTCTTCTTCTTCTTCTTCTTCTTCTTCTTCAGAATGACTGGTCTTGATTCTCATTTAATATAAATAAATTAAACTAATAACTTGCAACATTGACAGAATTATCAAGAGAGATTTTATTTGTGTAATGCAAACAGTGGTGCTCCATCTTAAATCTGATAATAGGTAATCTGATCATTGTAATACGTTATTTTTTAATTAATGCCAAATCATTTAACAGGAATATATATGTACACACACACACACATACACTATATTGCCAAAAGTATTCGCTCACCCATCCAAATAATCAGAATCAGGTGTTCCAATCACTTCCATGGCCACAGGTGTATAAAATCAAGCACCTAGGCATGCAGACTGTTTTTACAAACATTTGTGAAAGAATGGGTCACTCTCAGGAGCTCAGTGAATTCCAGCGTGGAACTGTGATAGGATGCCACCTGTGCAACAAATCCAGTCGTGAAATTTCCTCGCTCCTAAATATTCCACAGTCAACTGTCAGCTGTATTATAAGAACGTGGAAGTGTTTGGGAACGACAGCAACTCAGCCACGAAGTGGTAGGCCACGTAAACTGACGGAGCGGGGTCAGCGGATGCTGAGGCGCATAGTGCGAAGAGGTCGCCAACTTTCTGCAGAGTCAATCGCTACAGACCTCCAAACTTCATGTGGCCTTCAGATTAGCTCAAGAACAGTGCGCAGAGAGCTTCATGGAATGGGTTTCCATGGCCGAGCAGCTGCATCCAAGCCATACATCACCAAGTGCGATGCAAAGCTTCGGATGCAGTGGTGTAAAGCACGCCGCCACTGGACTCTAGAGCAGTGGAGACGCGTTCTCTGGAGTGACGAATCGCGCTTCTCCATCTGGCAATCTGATGGACGAGTCTGGGTTTGGCGGTTGCCAGGAGAACGGTACTTGTCTGACTGCATTGTGCCAAGTGTAAAGTTTGGTGGAGGGGGGATTATGGTGTGGGGTTGTTTTTCAGGAGCTGGGCTTGACCCCTTAGTTCCAGTGAAAGGAACTCTGAATGCTTCAGCATACCAAGACATTTTGGACAATTCCATGCTCCCAACTTTGTGGGAACAGTTTGGAGCTGGCCCCTTCCTCTTCCAACATGACTGTACACCAGTGCACAAAGCAAGGTCCATAAAGACATGGATGACAGAGTCTGGTGTGGATGAACTTGACTGGCCTGCACAGAGTCCTGACCTCAACCCGATAGAACACCTTTAGGATGAATTAGAGCGGAGACTGAGAGCCAGGCCTTCTCGTCCAACATCAGTGTGTGACCTCACAAATATGCTTCTGGAAGAATGGTCAAAAATTCCCATAAACACACTCCTAAACCTTGTGGACAGCCTTCCCAGAAGAGTTGAAGCTGTTATAGCTGCAAAGGGTGGACCGACGTCATATTGAACCCTATGGATTAGGAATGGGATGTCACTTAAGTTCATATGCGTCAAGGCAGGTGAGCGAATACTTTTGGCAATATAGTGTATATGTGGGTAAAAAGGGGGATAGAGAATTTTCATATTTATCTCCTAAACTTTGCAACAGTCTTCCTGACAATGTTCAGGGCTCAGGGACAGTCTCCCAGTTTAAACGTAGATTAAAGACATATCTCTTTAGCCAGGCATACACATAATACATTCGATAACCTTGTACTCCAGTACATTTGATTAAATGCACATTATCATCTAGTGCTTTCAAATATTATGAACAGCAGCTATGCTAATACCTTTCCACTTGTTTCGTTTTTTCTACCTATCTTAAAGCATCTAGAGATTGTGCCAGCTCCAGCAGACCTTCATTGAGAAGAGGCCAACCCTGCTAGGATCCTGAGGAATCCAGAGATGGACCAGCTCAAGCTGGATTCTGCTTTGTGAGGATTTGGGTATTTCAAATCAACAATGTCAAACTTATGTGGACTTTGAGGATGACAACAACCTCCTAATTAATGCACACACTAACATTTTACATATGCTGTATCTGCATCACACAACTGACTGTACATGACTGCGGAAAGGACATTGTTCATAATCACACTCTTCTGTGTTTTTGAGTCTGGTTCCACTCAAGGTTTCTTCCTCATACCACCTAAGGGAGTTGCCACAGTCGCCTCAGGCTTGCTCTCTAGAGATGACTTTGTCTAACATCTAGGACTTTTGCACTATGTTTTTTGTTTCTTATGTTGTTAAAAAGTGCAAATAAAATTGAATTGAATTTAACATGAAAATAAGTGATCCTAGACATCTGCTGTCTATAACTCTATCCTCTAACAGTGTGCCAACTATCACAAAAATCCACCAAGGGATTCTATGGGTTGCCATAGACTCTCAGAGGGAGAAAGTACAATAATTATAATTAATCAAATATCATCCATATATCCTGTTCTATGAACAGTTATTGTCCAGTAGATAGTGTTGAGGTTCCATATGTTGGTACCTATAAAAGAGTAAGAACAAGAGTAAGTGAGTGCCTGCAGCATGCCTGCAAGTGAGTGCAGCCTGCAGCGGTATTGTTTGCTTGTTTTTTTTTGTTTTTTTTTTAATAAAATCTCTAAAACACTGCAACTCATTTTTCTGTCCGTCTAATAAAAATGTCTGAAAAAAGAAAATGAGATCAATTAGTGATATATTAGAATTTATCTTCTCTAGTAAATCAAAATGTTTTTTACATCACACAGGCAATATATTAATGCAACACTTTTTAGTTGTAAAACATTAAAACATTATTGTGGAACATTATTTTTGGTATATTATATTGGTTAACTACTTACTTACGTAGGTTGTCAATAGGTAGTACTCGCTCCCATTACTCAGAGAAGCCAGAGGGGTCTGAGTGGTCTAATAGTGATACTCTAGTTTATGGATTTACATTTTGGTCCATTCCTCATGAGCAAATAATTTTTCCACTGATTGTAATTGGGTTTTTTTTCCCCAATCCACAAAACCACAATAACCATTTAGTTCTGGCCACTTAGATTTTTGCTAATTTTGAAAAATTTGAAACTATCTTCACAAATTTAGTGTCAAACTACACAGCATTGTAAGCAATTTTGCTGCCACATGTTAATTTAATCAAACTGTAAACCATGAGTGCTTGCATGGATTCTTGCTTAACTGCTTAACTTGCATGTACAGGGCAAGATTCTGATATCATGCTCAAAGTAGTCATTCAAAGAGTGTAGGGCTAAAGTCAGGTAGCGGTATCTCAGGTGGTCCTGGTCTTATCAAGCTTAACTTTGGTATATTTGTTATATAAAATCTTCTAATCGCATCATTTTTGAGAAAATATGGCTGTCATCAGGCAATCATATATCAACAGATATTTGGTTATCCTGGGGTCCTTTCATGTTCACAGGGGTCAAAGTGAAGATCAAACTAAATGGAATCAAATTAAACTGAAATGTGATGAGCTCTTACTTTCTGCTAATTTCTAACAAAATAATAATAATAATAATAATAATAATTATTATTATTATTATTATTATTATTATTATTATAGTAGTAGTAGTAGCTGTTCTTGTAAGAGTTATACTCTTCTCATTTTCTTACCCTTTTTAAGTGTCAGTTTCTAGTTCTGGTTCCTTTGTCCAATGGATCTGAAATACTGATGACTGGATGTTGGCAGATTTGATCTATGCAAAAAAATTACTGTTATGTGCTATGCAATACTTCATTTACAGTATATAAAATAGTACACTTGTGGTCCAGCAGAGGAACTGCAATCAGAGTAATGGACAATGAGTATAGCTACAAAGTATGTGTCCCTAATAAACTGTGAAGTGAAGTGAGTGTACATTCTTACACATACCTTTTGAAGAACTTTGTCCCTCATAGTAGGGTTGCTAAGATCCTCACTGCTGTTAAACTTAATTCTCAGAAATGTTCTTTTAGTAACAGGGACTACAAAAAAGTTGACAATATTGATATTTAGTAACTGTTGCAAAACATATTTTAAATCTAATCTGTAAACTGAATATAAAAATGGAACCTGGAACTCCATAGACTTCCACTTCACAGAGTGTAAGATACTGGGTAACACTGGGAAGGATGATATTCACATAACAACCCCGCATTTTGCACGTATAATTTTCAGAGGCACCAGCAGCGATGCTAGGGATGATGACACATCTACAGAGAGAGAAAATAAAACAGAGGGGTAATGTATTAACTCACTGTAAAATATTAAGGTAATTCCAAAGTTATTGATGCTTTATAAAGCTCTAACCACCCTAAAGTTGATCATTTTCATACCAGAGTGTGCAGAATATTTTAATTTTTAATGACATATTCTTCATCATACATACATTCATCATTCAGTTTATGGTCAGGTTTAATTTTGTGGACCATTTGTGTAACATGTTATTCCTGTTATCCATTATTATAGAAGCTATAGACAGTTGTTACCTCACCACCCTCTATTTTTTCTCTCTGAAGATAAAAAGACAAAAATGCAATCCTTCCACTTCAAATTAAAATTAAAAGATTAAAATCTGCAGCACGCTTTATAAACAAGCATTAATAAAACTTTATACTGTATGTAATCTATCTTTTATACAGATATTTATATAAATGTTGTTTTTTTTTCACCTGGGGTTGTTGTTGCCATTATTGATTAATGAGTTGCCAATGTGAATCTCACCACCATTTATCCGTTCTGGACAGCAGTCACCTCTGTTAGTGACGATGACATTATTAATGTCATACATTGCCAACAAATCCACACTCCACCATGGGTTATACTGAGCATTTGTAGTAGTACATGAGTAGGAAAATGCATTAGATTCTCTGTTGCCATCAATGGCTAAGGAAGCATATCTTCTAGCATATACAGATGATTGTGCTGCTATTCCTTTTAAGGCCACATTGACTGGGGGAAGAAGAAAACTTGTGTATATATACTGTATACACAGTATATGCAAACACACAAATACTATACACACAGAATGTATATCATATTCAAACCTTGCTGATGGGTCAATATCCACTGCACTGAGAAAATGTATATCCCTGCAAAAATATATTTTATTTTTATTTAGATTTTATTCATATGATCATGTGTCGGCTTTGAAGGAGACATAATAGAAATTACATCTGACAGGTATTTGAAAAATATATAAATCATATTGTCATTTTTAAGTTTTTCAGAATATTTACAGGAGATATTTTAGTTTATTACATCCAATGCTAAAACAATATTTGTTTTAAAACAGTTTACCTAAAAAAAGAAACATGGGCCTCTGTGAATTCTCCATTTTCTGTTCAAATAGAAAGTTAACAACTTCAGATTTAAGTGGAATAGCCAATTGAGCAAGCAATCTAGCATTCACCAAAGATTCAGACTATTTCTGTGCACAACCAATTATATGAAGTGCATCAAATAGCAAATATATACTGTATTAAGTTAAGTAAGAGCATAGTTCAGAGAGATTTCTTACCTTGCTTGATCAGGAAGTGATCTCTTTGTCGTTTGAGTTATCTGCTGATGTTTCACAAACAGATTATCTAGTTTATTTAAAAGGGAAATGCACTGTTTTGCAAATGAAAGTAGGTTTGATGCAGACGACGGTCTATCACAAAGTTTTCAAACACATAACGCAAACAGCTTCCATTTAGGTTTTTAAATATATAGAAATATATTATACTTATAGGATTCATCCATCATTACAATTGTTTCATGAGTCAGTTTTTGTCTGTTGTATAAATGTATTACACTAAAGCAAAAGCAAAACATTCATTATTGTGATGAATCTCCCAGCATTCCTTTTGATCATCTGATTTATTGTTGTTTCTTCTTTTAGACATTCAGAAGACTTTCAGCAAAGTTTTAAGTGACCTTAGGTGCTATATAAATGTATTATTATTATTATTATTATTATTATTATTATTATTATCAACAATAATATTTTAACTGTTTGAGCATATGTATATATGTATTTAAATAGAATTATTTTTCATTTTGAAAGTTGTGTAACATTCAAATCTTGAATCCAGTTTCAGGGGTTTTGACCTTCTTTAGGAATTGTTTAGGAAAATAGCCTTTTTGCATAAATTATGCAGTAGGCAATTCAAAGCTCCTCGAGTGGCAGGAAGTATTTGCTTCTGTATGATGTACTGGAATAAGAGCTGAGCTCATTGATGTGATCTCAGTAGTCTCAGTGATGATGACATTGTTCTTGTCAGACAGATGAGAATGGTTGACTGGTTCAAGCTGAAAGAAAGGTTACAGTAACAAAAATTCTTGTGATAAGAAGAAACTGTGGTAAGCAGAAAGGCATCTTGGGTCATACAACATGTTCAAGTTAACATCGACAAGCTGCAACCAAATAAGGTTCCATTCATGTTTGAACAGGAATCTAAAGCAACAGCAGCTTCAGACTCACAGAAACTGTACAAATGCTGGCTGAACTGATGAATAATGATTTATGTTGTGCCATGTAGATTATGTAAATCTCATGAATTTTAGCACCATAAATCTTAACCTGCTGCAGGTGATATAATAATTAATTTTCTTTCAATTAAGGAAATGTTTCCAATACCTTGTGGAAACATGAGAAATTCGGGCTAGTCTGAAAGCAAAAGTACTCCAAGTTCTTAGAGTAATGCAAATTGGATGAAAAATATGACCATAGAACCCTTGTGTGTGTGTTCATGCGTGTGTGTGTGTGTGTGTGTGTGTGGAGACAGGTGTCTTTTGTGCTTCCTTTTTTATATATATAGTACCTATTTATTTAAGAAATTTCTATGAATACAATTTCCACTTAATAAAACTAAATACAAGAAAGCAAACAAACAAACAAAAAACCTAAGCAAGTCATAAGTTCAAGTATAAGCTGCAAATAAAGCATAATGTTCTCAGGTCTTTGGGGAGAGCAACAACATGGTCAGCTGATATCACAATCATTATGCAGGTCTCAGTCATTATTGTTATTTTGTTGCATTGTTATCTCTTTGCATTCTTTGCATTTCATTGGCAATATAAATCCACAGTGATTGTCTACTATTTGGATGCCTTAATTGAATGATCTTTATGTGACAGCTTAACTCTTCATTCTGGGAAGTCAGCATTGTACTGTTGAATTAACAGATTGTTGATGTTTGATACTGATATGTGAATGACTGAGTGACCTGCTTCTTATTGGTCCATTGATGACCAATTTTAGGGCACTTCCAGGGATCAATGCCTTTGTAATCATTGGCACAAATAAGTAGACTGGCCTCAGATTCAATAGCTGGGATACATAATTCATTAGTGTATTATAACCGGTTCACACCCTTCTGCTGAGTTTCCCTTTTTCACTGTTACATTTATTTTCACTGGTACTATGGACAGGATATATTCTCCATTACTTGCCCCATTAACTCCACTGGTTTCATGTTTTGTTGATACAAAGGCACTTGTGACCTTGCTGTTGACTTTACTCTTTCCATGTGTATCTCCTGTAACCACATGAAGAACACTTGGGTTCTTTGCAGGACAATTTTGGCGTTACATTCTCTTTCTGATATGATAACTCAGGTGACCTTGAATGAGGCAGCCAAAGCAGAAACCTTTTGACCTCAGGAGCTTAATTCTCTCTTTAGGAGTGTGAACTTTTATCTTCCTTGCATCAGATGGTGTGAATGAACTCTTGTCTCTTCTCTCAAAGAACTTGAACACTGTATTCTTCAACAGGAGAGACACTTGTAGCAAAAAAATAACTTTTAGGGATAGTATTAATCTTGGACTCTCCTGAGTTGAAATCCAAGATTTATTCAAACAGTGGATCATTTGCAACATTGGCTTACCAAATGAAAATGTCCACCAGTAAACTTAACTCTTCTTTCTGTCAAGTCTTATATTTCAATGGCTTGATTTCTACTCTAGAGTCATTTGTCATTTGTCATATTCCTACTCACTACATCAAAAACTGACTGTATGCGTTTAATGTTTTTAGCTTTGATTCAAGTACTTTTCATTCAGGCTGTGGCAATCCACATCTAATGTCTATATTGTTTCTGAAGTAGCCTTCTAGCTTCCTGGTAGCTTTACAGTTGGCATATGCTCGGCAAACCAGCTCACAAGGTGTTCCACTTGTGAGCAGTTCAATAAACCTCTAGCTTGTCTACTGTATATAACCTTTAAATTCAAATTCAAATTTTTACTTGTCACATACACAATCCTACACAGTATGAAATGCAGTGAAATGCTTACACGACATGTTTACATTTGTGACATTGAAAAGGAAAAAAGGAAATGAGGTCAAATGTTAAAGGAAAGAATGAAATATAAAATATACAGATTGTTACAATAAAATTAAATAAAATTAAATAAAATATAAATAAAATAAAGTAGAAATCTGTAATAATATATGTAAAAATGTAAAAAGTAAGAACTGTATGAATAAACTTTATAAAGTATGTGAAATGTGCAGTACGGGGTGGTCATGGAGTGAAATGAAATATGATCAACAGTCCAGTGTTAGGGTGGCTGAGGTCACGATCTTCCTGGCCTTGGTCCAGCACTGCTTTGAGTGCAGGTCAGGGAGCTTGGTAGGGATGATGCGCTCAGCTGATCGCACCACCCTCTGAAGAGCTTGTCTGTCCTCCATGGTGCTGTTCCCAAACCAGGTTGCGATGTTTCCTGTCAGGATGCTCTCTATGGTGCAGGACTAAAAGTTCCTAAGCACTTTAGAGGGCAGTCTAAAGTCTCTCAAGCATCTGAGGTGGTAGAGATGCTGCCCGGCCTTTTTCACCACGGTGTTGATGTGACAGGACCATGACAGACTGTCATGGTCCTGCGTGATGTGAACACTGAGGTATCTGAAGCTGTCCACTCTCTCCACTGGGCTCTTGTTGATCACGGGGGTCTGGTAGTTCCTCTCCTGCTTAGTACTGAAGTCCACTATCAGCTCCTTTGTCTTGCTGATGTTAAGGAGGAGGTTTTTCCTCTGGCACTAGTTCTCCAGATTCCTAATCTCCTCCAGGTAGGCCGTCTCGTTGATGTCAGAGACCAGTCCGACCACAATGGTGTCGTCAGCAAACTTGATGATGGTGGTGGAGCTGGTAGTGGCCATGCAGTCATACGTATACAATGAGTACAGCAGGAGGCTCAGAACACAACCCTGGGTGGCTCCAGTGCTGGGGGTGAGGGAGGCTGAGACATGTCTGCCCATCCTTACTGCCTGTGGTCTGCCAGTTAGGAGATTGGAGATCCACTGACACAGAGATGGGTTGAGTCCCAGGTGCTCCAGCTTGAATGTGGAGGGAATTATAGTGATAAACGCTGAACTGTAGTCAACAAACAGCATTTTAACATAATTCCCCTTTCTAGTGTCCAGGTGAGTGAGTGAGGTATGAAGTGAGAAATGGCATCATCTGTTGAGCGGTTTGGGAGGTAAGCAAACTGTAGTGGATCCAGTGTGTCAGGTAGTGAAGAGATGAAGTCTCTGACCAGCTGCTCAAAGCACTTCATCACTGCTGAGGTAAGGGCTACAGGATGGTAGTTATTGAGGGAAACAGGATGGGGTTTCTTTGGGCAAGGAACAGTGATGGACTCTTTAAAGCATGTGGGGATTACCGACTGGGTTATGGAGAGGTTGAATATATCTGTGAACATGGGTGCTAGCTGGTCAGCACAGGCTCTGTGGACTCGACCTGAGATTCCGTCTAGTCCTGCTGCTTTCCTGGTGTTCACTTTCCTGAAGTTTCACATCATGCTCGGAGATAATGAACACAGTTCTAGTGTTGGCATTCTCTTCCTGTCTGCAGCCATTAGCATTAGCTTTGCCATTAGCTTTAGCATCATTAGCTTCAGCCTCGAAGCGAGCATAGAAAGTGTTCAGCTCATCTGCCAGAGACCTGTCCGCATTCATCATACAGGATATTGGTGCTTTATAGTCAGTTATTGTCCTTAGTCCCTGCCACAGGCTCCTAGAATCACTCTGTTGGAGCTGTGACTCTAGTTTCCTCCCGTAGCACTGCTTTGCCTCGTTCACCGTTTTCCGAACATTGTATGATGTGGCCTTGTACGAGTCCATGTCACCCAACACAAGTCCCGTGTTATAGGCAGTGGTGCGAGATCTCAAAGCGGATGGTCTTATCCACCCACAGCTTCTGACTGGGAAAGATTCTGAAAGAGTCTTTTTTTGCACAGTATCATCTGCTAGTTTCCCGATGAATCCCACAACTGCTTCCATAAACACATTGATGTCATCAGAGCTGCGCTGCAACATGTCCCAGTCTGTGTCATCGAGTGCATCCTGTAGAGTGGCCACCGATTGGTCCATCCAGCACGTGACCTCCCTCTGAGCCGGAACTTCCTGCTTGAGCCTTTGTTTATATTTTGGCATGAGGAACATGGCGGCATGGTCAGATTTCCCAAACGGGGGGCAAGATTGTGCCTTGTAGCCGTCTTTGTTTGTTGTGTAACAATGGTCCAGTGTCCTTTCACCCCTGGTGGGGCAGGTGATGTGCTGATAAAAGTTTGGCGGTGCTGGTTTGAGGTTGGAGCTGTTAAAGTCCCCTGCCACAATAAGTGCAGCGTCCTGGTGCTGTGTGAGTGCCTCATGCAGCTCACATGCAGGCAATGTCCGTGTCCACTTGTGGTGGAATATAAACGGCGCTGATTATGACCAATGTAAAAAAGGTAAAAAGGTTGACATTTTATAGTCAATAGTTCCAGGTTGGGTGTGCAGGAGCATGTGAGAGGAACAACGCTCGCACTGTTGCACCAGCTACTGTTCACCATTAAACACATGCCGCCTCCCCTTGACTGCCCCGATTCCAGTGTTCTGTCCATGCAGTGAATTGAGAAAAACTCGGCCGGCTGGATGGCGTGGTCTGGCACCGCTGGGTTCAGCCATGTCTCAGTGAAGCAGAGGAGATTGCAGTCCCGAATGTCTCTCTGGAACTTTACCCTGGCCCTGAGGTCATCGAGGTTGTTTTCCAGTGACTGGGCATTGGAGAGCAAGATGCTAGGCAGAGGTGTGCAGTGTGCATGGGCTCTCAGCCTGTTCCTGACTCCGGCTCGTTTCCCCCGGGGCTGCCGCTTCGGGTTGCGTCCTTTGTTCTCCTTCAGGATCTCACTTGGCCAGCTTGGATCCGGGGTTAAAAACGACTAATTGTGAGTACCTTGTATACTAATAGAAATAAGAGTATCTCTAGCATACCTAATGTACTCCGTTGTGAAGAATTTGCCGGTTTAAAGTTACTGGAAGTTAACTTAAAAAACAAAAACAAAGAAAAAAGAGGTTGGAGCAGTCGTGACGGCAGCCGATCTCACCGGCGCCATCTTGGATTCTTTAGCTCGCTGTTTGAAGCTGTGATATGAGCTTGCTGCTCCAATTGCTCTTTCCAGGCTTTTAAATATGCCTCTTCCAGTTTAATTTCCTGCCTTTCCTTAAAAGTTGAAGTATCTGCTAACAATGATTTGTGCTCTGCCTCAGCTCAAGCCTCAACAAGCAGAGCTAGTGATGGACACCTGTAATGTGTAGACTCAACACATGTGGGATTGTAGCAAATAAACTGGTCCTCTCTTCATCACACATATAACACAGCCAATAAATCACCATCACACAACAGCAACCAAAATCAACAAAACACCCCTTTCTTCTACTAGAACGACTTTTACACCACCTGACCAACAGCATGGCTACTTTACTTATCCTTCTCTTTGTTAAACTACTCCAAACAGTCCCATGCATGCATAGCTTCATGCATGCTCGCTTCACCATTATAGTTAACAAAGATTACAATGAGTGAGCCACACGTTGGCATCCTTTATGCACTCGAGTGGAGCGTGGTCTGAACAAAGGGTGAAGAGACTCATTCTAACGATACAGTGCCCATCCTGATGCTTGTCTGTAAGTCAAAGAGAAGAACAACACTTTTCTTCTTCTTTTCTTCATTATTAGTTCTTCACTGACCATGTGATTCAGTAAAATAATTTTTTGTAGACACAACTCATGTCAGTGTCTGTCAGTCAGAATGTTTAAGAAAAATGCTGAAAACAAGTTAATTGTTTATTCTTATATTAAGATTTGTCTTCTCAAGTTTGAAAGCAATTTTCAGGATATTTCCTGCTTCTTACAAATAAAATGGTGCAGAGGTGACATCTGCTGTTCAGAAGACTCATCACATTTAAGGTAAAACAATAAAATAACTTTTTCTTTCTGAAAAAGATCCCAGCTTAGGAACACCAGGCACAAGGAATACATAGTAATACAACCTAAATGGCACTCATTCACACTTCAGGGGCAATTCAGCATAGCGAATCCATCTACTGGTATGTTTTGGGGAGGTGGGGGTAAACCAGGGAACCGGGAGGAAACTCACAGACACAGAATAAAAATATCTGGTGAACACACTTATGCCAATGAGCAAAACCTCATTCCTACATGATCTCAGCATTTTCTTTGTTTTACACATTCTTTCAAGCATACCCCCTGTTCTGTTCGGTTCTTAACATTTAAGATTGGCTGCAAAGTGACAAAGATTTTGATTATGGCATTTTGCCATGGCAATATTAGAAGCTTATTATTAATAAAAAAAGATATTTGTAACGGGGTTACAAAGCAAGCAGTTGTTACAATCAGGCTAATTTGAGTGTTTTGTTTTCAATTATGTTACAAGGAAAATTTACTGTTCCAGAAAGGCTACTGAATATATCTATTCAATTATATTTGTGAGAAAAAATATTATATATGAAGATAGAATAGTCCTACCTTAGAATATTGCTATTACGTTAAATTCAAACCTAGACCTCACTATGCTAAACCAAACAGTTAAGATAATATTTTAAATACACCAATCCAATACAATGGTCTATAGGAATAAAAATAATCTTTCATAAATACATTTTAAAAAATAAACTTTAATTCTAAGCTTTAAGACTCAAGATTCAAAGAACTTTATTCATCCCAGGGGGAAATTCCTTTGCCATGTTACAGTTGGTCTAAAAAAATACAACTATAAGAGAGAAATAAATAAATATATACACTGTTATATAAAGTGTAAAATAGAATAAATAAATGTGGGCCTGATGGTGTTAAAAGCACTTGAGAATTCAAAAAACATAAACCTCACAGAGCTCCCTGGTTTCTCTATGTAATAACTATAAGTATACAGTATATAATCAGCTAGTAAGTAGTTCCACATGCTATACCCAATCCTCACTCTTTTGTTTATGTGTCTTTTTTTTCTTCTTCTTCTCAAAAAGTTTTGTTGCGAGTCAGAATGATTAAAGTCTTGACCATCATATCCATCCATGCATCCATTTTCTATACCCGCTTTATTTCTAATTAGGATCACAGGGATCTGCTTCAGTTAGCACTAACTGCTTGTATCCCAGCACACATTAGGCAAAAGGCAGGGATACACCCTGGACAGGTCGCCAGTCCATTGCAGGGCCACATATAGACAAACAACCACACTCACTCTTGTGTTTGTGGACTGTGGGAAGAAACCCATGCAGGAACGGGGAGAACATGCAAGCTCCATACAGAAAGGCTGCTGCCCGTTCGAACCCGGGATTCGAACCTAGGACCTTCTTGCTGTGAGGAAAATGAAATATGAAAATAAATCAGCATGACAGTTGTAATGAAGCCTCACTACAAATATAAGTAACACTGGTTGAGGCAGCCGATTATATGGATGAGATTCCGGTTAGAGGATCAAGGCAATGGAGGAAGGCGCTCTTCACAAAGACGGGTTTATTGAACAGTCTTCCAGTTCACATGCATAACAGGTGATTTGGTTTGTGGAGGTCTGATAATATAGTGATCTGTGTTTATGGTCTAAAGCAGGGGTGTCCTATCTTATCCAGAAAGGGCCGGTGTGGGTGCAGGTTTTCATTCCAACCAAGCAGAAGCTACACCTGATTCCAGCTGGCTAATCAGTAGATCTTGGCTTTCAGTAGATTCAGGTGTGGCTTCTGCTCAGTTGGAATGAAAACCTGCACCCACACCGGCCCTTTGCGGATAAGTTTGGCCACCCCTTGTCTAAAGGAATGAAAGGAATAACAACATAACAATATATCAATGAATAAAGTGTAAACAAATGTTTAAAGTGGCATATGAACAGTATAGCATCCACAGATGTGTCCACAAAATATGAACTATTATCAAGTAGCTGATTGTAATAAACAGTTGGAATTAACAAGCTAGTGCTACTTGCGCACCGATGCTAATGCTAGCACTAGCTCTAGCTAGCGGTTCATAGCGGCAGAGAAAAGAAACAACTGGTGATTCAAATATATGTATAGGAACATGAAAACGTAAACAATAGGCATTAAACAAATGTACAGATAATGTACACTCACGTGCAACACAGGAACGCATCACTACACACACATAATGGAACACCTTTTTTTTTTTTTTTTTTTTAATTTCTCATAGCAAACAACAAAATCAACAAAAAAACAATCAGATAATGGAACTCCTGTAGTATAGCTCTGTTGTATGTACACTAAATTAGGTCGTGCAGGAAACAAGTCTACTACAAAAAAACAGGTCCTACTGCAGGCTTTCTAACAACAATGTTTTTTTCCTTTGGTAACAAAGATTTGCCTTTTTATTTGCATTTCCACAAAATCATTACTAAGTTTACCTCTGAGGTTTAACAACAAAATAATTTTCTCAGATTTGTTTTACAAAACAAAAATGTGCTGACTAAATAAAAATAAATAAAACTGCCTCATATTGGAGGGATTTTCAAGAAGTACTGTAACTGTAGAAAACTGACCAACAGACGTTTGTAGTAAACTTAATAGAACACATATCTCAGAAGGGTATGGGAACGAAACTTGTTTATGTGGCAATAACCTAGGCCAAATGGAAACATTTGAAGCAATTTCTTTCCTCAGTAAAACAAAGTTGCACATTGCATTTCTCACAGAGGGTGCATTGATTTTGCAGAATTTGCAACGACCATGCTTGTCACATTTTACAGGCCAGTTTGAAACTGTTCAGGCATATATTTAAAGAAAGAATCACAAGGATGGATAAGATAAAGGAACAGGTGAAATATGGCTCGCATCTCTCTCATCACAAGCTGGAGCACAAGTGATGTCAGCAACCATCGACACACTTGTCTAAAAGTCAATTCTATTTCACAACAAAATTAAATACAAGTATATATATATTCTTAAATCTGATAGGTCAGAATGTCAGAAGGTTGTAATTTATCTCAGTTTTCTAGTAATCTGCTCATTCTAAGTTATCCTTTCTTAAAAAAACAAATATTTCACAGGGACAGCAAACACTCCACACAATTAAAATGTAATAATTAACAGCAATCTGTTGTTTATTTTCAACTACACTTGAATTCAGAGTTTACCTTAAAAAAGAGAGAAGGGAATTTCACTTAATGTTTATGATTATGTAGTTTATTGAAAAGATAAATACAGTTTGTCCTTATTGCATGGCAAGTGACATTAGATGACCTGTGTTCTCTGTCAATCCCCTATCAGTCCAAGGGATTTTATGGGGTACCATAGACATCCAGGAATAGAAATAATAATAATAATAATAATAATAATAATAATAATAATAATAATTGGTCGAATATCACTGTAAATATTAATATTGTGTTTTTGTATAAACAGTTATTGTCCAGTAGGTGGTGGTGTCGTTCCATATATTGGTACCATGAACTAGGACGCTCAAGCGTGTGTAAATGAGTACTTAAAGCGTTACACGCTGGTATTGTTTGCTTGTTCTCTTTGATTTGTTAGTTAAATCTCTAAAACTTTATTTATTTTTAGTTTCAGTGGCTGTCAGTCTGATAAAAATGGTTAGGATGTGATCATTGTGTGATATACTGAGAAGACTAAATTGTCTTCTCTAGTTTGACAGCCAATTGTCCCAAGACTGTGGTTAATCTCAACTGCCTACACATTTGCATTGAATTTCATGTTTTTCATGCTGTAGTGGCAACATCTGCTGTTTAGTGTAAATGGGAAGACAGCAGAATGCATATCCTTATTTCAGTTTCTTTCTGGAAACTTATTTACTATTTGAGTTCTAAAATAGTAGTTCAATTCAATATCTTTCATGAAAATAATTTAACTATTTCTAAAGCTTATTTGTATATTTTAGAGGACTTTTTGTAGTAGAGGTGGCTGTTTACTGTGACATATCACTTGAGGTGGATGCAGCAGAATCCATGATGCAGATCTTTATTAATGATCAGAAATGGCAGGCAATAATCAAAAACGATAAGGCAGGCGGAAGAGTCAGAAACCGAGGAAACAAATACACTTTCAAAAGGAAACCGAAATCCGAAAATCCTAGTAGAACTATAACAGGCAGAGATCATACACAGTAGCAATCCAGACTTAGAACAATTGAAGGCTTGGCACGTACTCAAAGAGAAACGACGCTTCACAAAGAACAAAGGGAAGCTGGCTGTTTAAATAGCCTAGAAACCGGAAATAAGTCCCAGATATTAATACTCAGGCGAGGGCTCCCTCTGGTGTACAGGTCCTACTTGCCTCGTTACATTTACATACTGGTAAACAAAAAGTATATGCTCAAGATAATGTATGGGATAGGCTGACTTTAATATCTATGTCAACATTTGCATGAGAAATATTCCTCCTTTTCAGTAATTGGGTTATGCAGATGAACAAGTATTTTGTGACAAAACAGCTTGTCAGTTACAGCTTGTCACTTACAACACACACACACAAACGTATAGATAGCAAACTTTGTTATGCATTCCTTGAAAATATATTACCCTAAGTATCCAGTTATACAAATTGCAGAGGTCAGTTTAGATTTGGCTAAATATGTGATACTATGTGAACAGGTGAAATAATGTCAATGTTTGGTTTTATGGTTTTATAAACAATCAGTCCTTATAATAATGATAAATGAGATGCTGGATTGATCTGAGCACTGATAATCAGAGTAAAAAAAACAACAACTCAGTATTAAATGGTTTTGGTTTTTACAGTGGCGTGATAAGATGAAATCCCAAGATTCTCATACAATGTGAAATATTTGTGTTTGAATGGAATGCTCTGAAAAAGGATTGTTTAAAGTTGTAGATGTACAATGTACGTGTAATGTAATGTATTATATGGAAATAAGTATTTAAATAAATAAATAAATAAATAAATAAATAAATAAATAAATAAATAAATAAATAAATAAATAAAAGTAGACATATATCATGTGCCAGGGAGTAAAACCTCAGTCCTAAATTTCATTTGTACAGTCTTTGTTTTAAACATTTTTCCAAACATACCCAAGTTCATCAAGATTATGATAATTGTTTGGTTATCAACATTTCTAATTGGCAGGGATTCTGAATGTTGTATTCAGTGTCCTGGCAATATTAGATGCTGATGATTAAAAAAAGGTTCATGATAATTAGCATTATCACAGTGTTTTGTTCTACACTGGTCTGTAAAATGTCTTCTTCTGAATATTTAAGATGATTTTCTGCCACCTGTAATTCAAAATGACAAAGGTCAACTTTCATATCACTCAGATAAAATAAATAAGTTTATTAGTTGATTTATAAATAAATAAATAATTAAATAAATAAATAAATAAATAAATAAATAAGCAATAGTCAACCTCTTCTTAAGCAAAAAAGAAATATCGCAAGCGATTTAGGTGTATTTTATACAAATCACTTTTATAATGATACTTTCATAATAATACACTTTTTTAGTTATGTTGGATTATTATTATTATTAGTAGTAGTAGTAATAGTTGTTGTTGTTGTTGTTGTCGTCACAACAATAATAATACTCTTCTAAGTTTCTTACCTTTTTTAAGTTTCAGTTTGCAGTTCTGGTTCTTTTGTCCAATGAACCTGAAATTCTGGTGACTGTAGATAGACAGATTTGATCTATGGAGAGAAATTAGTGTTATACGCTGTGCTGTACTTTATTTATAGTACATAACATAATAAACTTAATTCACTTGAATGCTTGATTGCATGGCACTGGTATGTGTGTATCAGGTGCACCAGAAGCAAATAGTTGGGTCATTGTTAGTTTGAGAAATGGTCTGGTACAAACAGTGACACCATTTCTACTAATAAATGAGGGGTGACAAGCTGTGTAGTGCAACAGGGACAACAATATGTAATGGCCAATGAGTGAATCTACAAAGTATGTGTACCTAATAAACTGACAACTGAGTACGTTCTCAAAAACACACACCTTTTTAAGAACTTCGTCCCTCAGAGTAGCATTGCTGAGATCCTCGCTGCTGTTAAACTTTAATCTCAGAAGTGCCTTCTTAGTAACACGAACTACAATAAAGGTAACAATGCTGATATTGAGTCACTGCTGTAAAACATATTTTAACTCTAAATCGAAATAAAATAAAAATAAAAGTGGAACCTCCACCTCCATAGACTTCCACTTCACAGAGAGTGAGGTGCTGGGTAATGGTGGGCAGGATGATATTCACATAACGACCCCGCATATTGCAGGTGTAATTTGCGGAGACACCAGCAGGGATGCTAGGGATAACAACACATCTACAGAAAGAAACAAGAAAACGAACAACAGAAGGGTAATGTATTAACTCACTTAAAAATATTAAGAAAATTCTAAAGTTAAAAATGCTTCATAATGCTATATCACTACCCTAAAGTCAATTCTTTTCATACCAGAGTGTGACTTGATTTTATGGAATAGCTGTGTAACATCTTATTCCTGTTATCCCATATTATAGAAGCTATAAACAGTTGTTACCTCACCACCCTCTCTTTTTCTCTCTCTGAAGACAAAAAGAAAAAAATGCAACCCTTCCACTTCTTCATAGAGTGAGAGAACCTGGCTAGGAATATATCAATTATAGGTCCACATTACATTAGGAGTAGTTTTAATAGAATTAATAGAATTTCATTTTAACACATGAAAACTGCTTACTTGCAACAAGCTTTATAAGCAAGGATTAATAAAGCTTTTATATGTAATTTCTCTTTTATGCTGATATTTATATAAATGTATTTTTACTTTTCACCTTGGGTTGTTGTTGCCGTTGTTGATTAAGGAGTTGCCAATGTGGATCTCAGCACCATTTATCCGTTCTGGACAGCAGTCGCCTCTGTTAGTGACGATTACATCGCTAATGTCATACACTGCCAACAAATCCACACTCCACCATGGGCTGTACTGAGCATTTGTAGTAGTACATGAGTAGTAATATGCGTTAGATTGCCGGTTGCCATCAATAGCTAAGGAAGCATATCTGTTAGCGTATATGGAAGATTGTGTTGCTATTCCTTTTAAGGCCACATTGACTGGGAGAACAAGAAAATATATTTTATATATCTATATATATATATATATAATATTATAATATATATATAATATATATATATATATATATATATATATATATATATATATATATATATATATATATATATATATATATATATATATATATATATATATTATACTAAATATATATAATATTCATACCTCTCTGATGGGTCAGTATCCACTGCATTGAGAAAATGTATATCCCTGTGCAAAATGTATTTTTGAATATTATACATGTGATCACCAGCTTAGGAGGAGTCATAATAGAAATGACATCTGACAGGTATTTTAAAAATATAATGATAATAATAATAATAATAATAATAATGTAGTTTTTCAAACTATACTTGAAATCTTTTTGCTACTTTAAACCAGTGTTTACCTAAAAAAAAAAGCATGGGCCTCTGTGAATTCTCCATTTTCTGTTCAAATTGAAAGATAATAACATCAGAATTACAACCAAACTCAAGGATAGAGAGTGGAATATCAGTTTGAGGAAATAATATAGCAGTCATCAGTTAAGATTCAGACTTTTTCTGTGCACAACCAATTATATGAAATGCATCAAATAACAAATATATAATGTATTAAGCCAAATAAAGTCACAGTGTAGAGAGATTTCTTACCTTGCTTGACATATATGTCATCTCTGTTGTTTCTAAACCCTGGCCTGTCCACTGGTGTTTCGCAAAAATATAATGTAGTTTATTTAAAAGGCAAATGCACTTTGTTTCACAAATGCAAATAGGTTTGACTCAGATGACAGCCTAGAAAAGTTTAAAACACATGATGGTTTTATATAAAGAGAGAAAGATATATATTCTACACTGGTATATGTTTTATCCAGCATCACAACTGTTTTATGAGTCAGTCCTTGTCTGATTGATGTAAGCTGTTGTATAAATGTGTTGCACTAAAGCAAAAGTAAAATGTTTTGGTCATCGGATTTATTGTTGTTTCTTCTTTCAGAGATTCAGAAGAGCTTTTCATATCAGGAAAAAAGACACAGTATGGGACACAGTAATAGGACAAATTTTCCATTTTTTAAATGTGTAGATGTGTTTCATTTTAAGAGGAAATTCTCAAAAATTGTATTAGACAACAGGATAGAATTCAGTAATAATAGCCTAAGATATCCAAGTGCTACAGTAAATATTCATTAACACAAAGAAATATTAGTTAAAGTAAATACTTTTTCCTTAAAAACATTCAAAAAAATGTTTTTTCTTTTGTAATTCCAAAGTGACTTTGGATGCTATATAAATGTTTCAGTGGTTTTGGCTTTGTACAAACATTTCTTAGGAAAATAGTATTTTGCATGACTTGTGAATTAGGCAATTCAAAGGTCTTTGTTTGCCAGACTATTTGTTTTTGCAGGATGTACTGAGTTAAGAGCTAAGCTCATTCACGTGACAGCAGTGCAACACATAAAATCATGCAGTTACAGATAAGCACTTTAGATAGAATTCAGATCAGAATTGTGAAAAATTGTGATCTCTGTAATCTAAGTGATGATAGAATGGTTGTTGTTACCAGAGTTTATAATAATGGTGGATAAAACAAACACCTTGTTGATGAAAGGACAGAAAAGAATGGCCAGACTGGTTCAAGCTGACAGAAAGGACAATATGTTCTATCTGTGTAACAATATGTTCCATCTGTGGTTTGCAGAAAAGCATCTTGGATCATACAACATGTCAAAGGGAATGTGGACATGCTGCAACCAAATTAGGGCCACTCCTGTTTGTCAGCCTAGGACAGGAATCTGAGGCTACGGAGAGCATGAACTCACTGAAACTGTACAAACAAACATTGGCTGATCTGATGAATCATGACTGTCACACGTAGATGATCAAAAACTCATTAATCTTAACACTATGAATGTTAACCTGCTGCTGCATGTGAAAAATATTTTCTTTCAATTATGGGATGCAATTATGTCAACATTGGCAAGAATCTCAAAGGAATGTTTCCAGTACATTGTGGAATCCATGGCATGAGGAAATCATGGCATGAGCAAAAAAGTATGGTGTTCTTAATAAAATGACTAGTTAATGTATTTATAGAAGTAAAATCTCACTCTCCAAAGTTCTTAGAGTAATGCAAATTTTATCCAAAATACGACTATAAAACATTGTGTGTGGAGGGGTGGAGACAGATGTCTAATGTGCTTCCTAAGCAGGTCACAAGTTCAGCATTAAGTGGAAAATGGTGTGTTGATTTCATATGAGGCATGATGTCCTCAGGTCTTTGGGCGGGAGCAACAACATGGTCACCTGATGTCAGTGAGCTCAAACAGTTTTTATTTAACAGTTGGTCAAGATTGTTTCAACAACACTTCGGGACACCTGGGTCCTTTACAGTACACATTGTCAGGATTGGCAAGGGAAACCCAAATGCAGAATACCAGACAGAGCTTAAGTTTATGATTCTTTTTAATGAAGGGTGCAGAAAAAAAGTCGAAAATAGAGTAAATACAGAGTCCACAGTTCAATATCCAAACAGAGAATAGGCTGACTTAGGAGAAATGCACAGTTCAGTAATTCAAAACAGAGCAAAAGCAGGGGCACTAGGACAATCAACACACCATGAGAATAATCCCCAGAGAGAGAAAAACAAATCCACACGGGCGACCCAGAAGAAGGCGTAATCCAAAAAATATTTTCGGAAAACAGTTTTTCCGAAAGTCACCCAAAAGTACACACAGAAAGGGCACACAGAAGCAAAAACAGGGAAAGGCATGGTCAGGAACCAGAGAGTGACCACATAGGCTAGGACAAGGAAGGCACAAAGAACAAAGCAGGGTCAAGATCAGGGAGGCAAGTAACAGGAAACAAGGCATGAGGCAAACTGGAGAGATAATCTGCCAAAGAGTAAGTGTTAGCATTGCATTTAAATAGCCCCAAACCGCTTAAAATGATGCCTATCTGGAAGTGCTTTATCCAAGAAGTGCCCACCACAATGGAAAAGGAGATGGTAGAAACATGACATACTTTTGGCATCACATTCTCTTTCAGCAGTGATTACTCAAGTGACCTTGAGTGAAGCACCACATGCAGAGACCTTTTTACCTCAGGAACTTAATACTCTCTTTAGGAATCTGAACTTGTATGGCTTTTCTGAAATGCATCAGCTGGTTTGACTGAAATGTCTCTTTTCTCAAAGACATTTAACACTGGCCAACAGGAGGGACACTTGTAGTAAAAGGTTAGGGTTAGTATTCATCTGGTACTTGGACATTTGAAGCTGTGTTCTGAGCTTGTTGCTCCAATTGCTCTTTCCACACTTTTAAATGTACCATTTCCAGCTTTATTTCCTGCCTTTACTTCAAAGGTGCAGCATGTACTAACGATGTTTTGTGCTCTGCCTCAACTCTCAAACAAGCAGAGCTAATGATGGACACCTGTGATGTGCAAACTCAACACATGTGGAATTGGTCCAGATAAGAAAGATAACAGTGATTGAGCCATATGTTGGCATCCTTTATGGAGTAGAGCCACTGGAGTGGATGATGGCCTGAACAGAGGGTGAAGACTCATTCTAACAGATGGTTGGTGGGTAAGGACCACCCACTCCTTCTCTATCATGCTTAAAGCTGATTACAGCACAGAGAACTGTATCTCTGACATATGATATAGTAACACACTTGTTCTAGACATGGCCTAGGTCAGTGTTTGTTGGTTAGAATGACAAAAATGCTGTGAACAAGATCATTGTCTGATATTATGTTAGTATCTGTCTTCTCTAGTTTGGAAGCACTTTGCAGGGCATTTCCTGTTTCTCGCAAATAAAATAGTGCAGTGGCGCCATCTGCTGTTCAGAAGCCCCTTAGCAAATTTAAGAAAAACAGTAAAATAAGAATGGCACTTTTTCATACTTAGGTGAAATTTAGTATAGCCAGTCCACCTATAGGCATGTTAGGGGAGGCGGGAGGAAACCAGAGAACCCAGAGGAAGCCATTAGAAAACATGTCAGATGCATCTAAATAGGGTGACTATCTAGTTATGACAGTATTTACATAGAGAAAACTCCTCATATTCATTACTGGGTTATGCACATGCTCAAGTTGGTATGACATAATAAATCAACATGTCACTTACATTTATGTCTCCATATTAAGAATTCATTCTCATGGCAGATACATGACAAAAAAAAAAACTCAAACACTTACTAAAGTTTCAAAAGCACATTGTTTTAATCAAATTATGAGACCAAAGTGGAAAAAACATTATTCTGAGTATCCAAATACACAAATGCAGATGAGTTTATATTTGGCTAATTAAACCATACAGTCTTGAAACTAAAAGATGAAATACTGACAATGTTTGACCCAATGATATTTATAATAAATGAGATGCTGGATTGATTTGATTATAGTCAGAGTAAAAATAATTATCTACTCAAAGCCAGTACTAAATGCTTTGGGTTTTTGCAGTGAAATAATAATAAGAAATCCTCAGAGACTGGAGTCTCCTCTCAGGAATCCATGAATACAGTGTTTTAAATATGCATAATGAGAATTTCTTTATTGGGTCTTATTTACGGATTAAAAAATGTCTTGAATGTTTGTTTACTCTGAACAAGGATGAGCCAAATAAGTTAAGGTGTTAACATATAAAATATTAAATAAAGTTACACAAATAAATAGATAGATAGATAGATAGATAGATAGATAGATAGATAGATAGATAGATAGATAGATAGATAGATAGATAGATCAAATAAAATTCAAATTTTTGTCACATACATAATCGTACACAGTATGATATGCAGTGAAATGCTTACACAACTGTTTTGACCCTGGAAAAAGGCAAAGGAAAGGAATAAGGACAGAACAAAAGACAAGGATAAAATATAAAATACGAAATATAAAATATAAGAATACCAATTATACTAAAAATACTAAAATAAAATAGAATAAAAAACAGAATAAAATAAAATAGAATAAATATAAATAAAGTATGGTATGGTATTGTCACAGGCTCGCCAACCTCAACCGCCCCCAACCCTCACAATCACCCGACTTTTGATCATCACCACCTGCACACAATTTCACTAGACTATTTAAAGTGCTCACTTGCCGAGGGCAGTGGTGAGTATTAAGACTATTCATGTGAAAGTGCCGTTAGTGCATATTCCCTTTTGTTTATTTGCCAGTTTACCTACAAAACGCTATTTCCTAAGTTGCACTCTGCCTTCACCTGCCTGAGCTTAATAAACCGACTTTGGATTCTCTCTCTGCCTCTGAGTCCTATTCTGACAGAATACTCGCCCCAAAACAAATCGACGAGATCCTACCTGCTAGATGGAAGACCAACAGGACCAGCACGATGGTGCGCCTCCCAGTCCAGACCAGCAGCAACAGTAAGCTGGACTGCCTCCCACACCAGATCTGGTAGCTGCACTGGCGGCCTCCCTAGAGCAAGCCATTCAATCCATGATGGTACCACCGACCTTCCCCATGGCCAAACCTTCACAATTCTTGGGTGAGGTATCGGAATGAGCTGGCTTTGTTATGCATTGCCAACTGTATTTCGATGTTGTTCCCCAGCAGTTCCCTGATGACTGCGCGAAGATCGCCTTCATCCTATCGCTGCTGTCCGGTGAGGCCCGACGTTGGGCAGAGGCTTTGTGGACTTCTAAGAGCCCAATATTCGCCTCCCTGACGAGTTTCCTGGAGTATTTCAAGGCGGTGTTCGGTGCTAGCGCCTCCGCCCTCTCAGTGCACGACTAGCTGTTTACTCTGCAGCAAGGAAAGAGCACTGTCTTCAAGTACACTTTCTGCACGCTGGTGGCATCAAGTGGCTGGAATGAGGCAGCGCTGCTTGCGGCGTACCAGCGGGGTTTACAGCCTGAGATCCGATGGCAGATGGCAATCTACGATGACATTGCCAGCCTGGAGTCCTTCCTCTTGAAAGCATAGACAGTGTCCCAACATCTTGCTGCGGTCACCGTTACAGGGAACACCTGTCCCGATACCTCACCCCACGAGGAATTCTCCGCTCCCAAGCCAATGCAGATGGACGAGTACCATCTGTCCACGAGGGAACGTCAGCGCCGGCTCAAGCAGGGCCTCTGTCTATATTGCGGAGAACTTCATCACTCCATCTCCACCTGTCCAGTCCGTCCTCTGTGCCCAGCAGTGAGTACCATCCATCTTAGCTCTATACTCCATAATCCACGTTACCATGATGCCACATTAATCGTTGATTCCTGTGCTTACCCTGTCAGTGTATTATTCGACTCGGGCGCGTCCAAAAACTTTCTCTCCTCTCCTCTCTTTCCAACTGCCACATTCCACGATGAAGGATCAGATTAAGACCATCCAGGCAAAACCGCAGCCACTCAGCTCCCTCCTCATCGGTCCTGGGATTGCACAATAGATCTTCTGCCTGACACTAAGATGCCCAAGGGGCACGTTTACCCTCTGTCTGTCCCGGAACGTAAGGCCATGGACGAGTACATCAAAGAGGCGCTGCACCAAGGGTTCATCCATTCTTCTACCTCTCTGGTGGCGTCCAGCTTCTTCTTTGTGGCAAAAAAGGATGGCGGGCTTCGACCATGTATAGATTACTGGAACCTGAACGCTCAGATGGTGAAATTCCCTTACACTGCATGAAAAGTGGGATTTTCATCAGTTAATGACACTGTAAATTGCCACAGAATTTCAGGTTAACTGCCAAAAATTGACATGAAATAGGCTTGGCAGTTGACCCCCCCTCATTCCTATCACCTTGGCCTGGGTTTAGCTTTCATATGTAAATGACTACAGTGAGCTATACAAATGCAAACCAGGGTAGTGTGGGGAGGGGGGACTCACTGATTGAGAATGGGCTTATTACCCAAATGTAAAGAAAATCTAGTGTAAAAAGCTCAGTCTTATTTTAATTATAGATTTTTAAGTTGTTGCTGGAATTTTAAATTGAGATTTGTAAGTATGTGTGTGCGGACTACAATCTCTTCAGCTGCAGTATGAGAAAGCACACAAACAGAGAAAAACTGTTATGATTGGCTGTGTTTTATGATTGATCGTGTTCAGTATGGACACAAATTTCCTATTGCTGGAATCATATCACATCGCGTCTAGTTAGACTAATTACCTTGTGTTCCACTAAAACACATAAAACATTAATAATAATAAACAAATAAGTGTGTGTGTGTTATATATAAAGCATTGAAAACGTGGATTTTCTTTATTTTGGTATGGTTGTCTTTGGTATGGTCAGATGTCTTTCCCCGCAAACTCCAAATTTCTATGGGTTTTTCATAAAAATGACAGTCTGGATGGGGATGAAGCCAGGAGACTTCTGTAATGACATGTTTAAATTATTACCTTTTGACACAATATGTACAACAATAAACCTCTTGATAATAGCCAGCTGTGGTTCTGCTACAGGGTCTGGGTTTTGCATGCCTTGGCAAAACAGTCAATCTCAGTTATACAATTTTCAGGGTACATTTGATGTTACATGGTCAACATCGCATTTCTGTCATCCTCATCCAAGATTGTTTGCTGGAATGGAGACAGAGGCTCCACTGTACAGTTTTTTTTTTTTTTTTTTACACAACAGTGTACCTTTACTTTGCAATGCAAGAAACAGGTACATGAATAAAGATACAGGGAGAGTGAAATAAAATAAAAAATAAAATAAAATTTAAATAATTATTGCAATTTAGATCAACTTAAATTTATTTAAATTAAAATGAAAACACATTATGGAGCTTGGGCTTCTGATTTAAATCATATTCTTCTATTATGGAGAGAAGATTAATGCCATTCTTGTTTTTCATATTACTAAGGGTTTTAGTGTAAGAAACAAAATCATTATGAAATGCACGGGTTTCACTTTTATGAATTTTGATTTGAGTATGAAAAATTTCCTCAGCACATTAACTTTTTGCCTCCACAGATTAAGCTCGCCATATAATGAGACGGTCACCTCATTTTAGTGGAGCACTGTCCATAAGCCCAGAATTGCGCGATGAAGGCCTGGATAAAAATGACTTTGTTGGTAAGTGTAACAATGCTTGCAGAACCAGAGCACCAGAGGGAGCCATCACCCGAATATTGACATTTGCAAACTCGTTTCCTGTCTTACTCGGGTATTTAAGCAGCACGCTGCCTATTGTTCACTGCGAAGTATTGTTCTCTCTAGTGGATTATGTACCAAGCCTTGTTTATTGTTCCTGATTGCCTGCTACATGTATGATCTTTGCCTGTTACTGTTTTCTACGAGTCTCGGTTTTGCGGTTTTGGTTTCTGTTCGCTAGTTCTTGATTGTCCGGTTTTTGTCCGATTGTTCCGATTCTTGCCTGCCGTTTTGTGAATAAAGATTTGCATATGGATTCTACTACGCCTGCCTCGAGTGCGTCCTTACAGTAAGTCATTTTCACTGTGTTGTTGTTGTTGTTGTTGTTGTTATTTAGTTCTTAGATTCAAGAAGCCTTGTCATTTCAACCACATATATCTGATGCAGTGCATAGTGAAATAAGACAATGTTTCTCCAGGACCTGGTGCTACAGAAGCATACAACATGGAGTTCAACACAAGAACAACACAGAGCTAGGACCGAAAGTTCGTCCAAGCCACATAAAGTGTTATGTTTTGTTGTCACCATGTTGTTCTTAATTCTGTTTTTGTTATTTATCTGTGTAGTTGTTTGGTTGGTTGTAGTTTTTAAAAAACCCATTCATTTTTTTTCTAGTTGCCTGTAAGACATACTACGAGACCATGCATAGAAATTTCCAGTACAGCCAGAGCTAGCGAATGTGGCTGCAGCTAATAAGACCTCAGCCCGGAGTCGCCGGAGGAGGAAGAGGGTAAGAAAGATTAGAAATAAATTTGTTTTACTTATTTCTGTTGCATCAGTATATGTACTAATAATAATGTACACGTAGCTTATTATATGTAATAATTGTGTTTTCAGCTCTTGGAGGCGAGGCAAAGTGTACTGGCTGCGGACGAAGTGGACTTCTGGAGGGGAATCACCGCTGACATGATGTCAGATGAAGAAGACGGTGCTGTTGATGGAGTCTCGGGGTGGATTGTGAGGCCTCCATCGTTCCACAGCCAGGAGCTCAGAAGTCTGTGTGCTAGGCTGCAGATGAGAGTAGAAGGCAGTTCAAAGTATGCAGCACTGCATCACCGGCGTCTGTGAACTGGGCTTCCGTCTAACAGAACGCCACCGCATACCTACGACCCTGTGACGGCAAAAAGACATTTGATGCCAAACGTGATGCCATGACAATAATCTCTGGCTACTTTTTGTGTATTTATATTTCATATGTCTATTTAATAAAACTCTTACATTTAATCAGCATGTCTCTCCCAAATGTCTGTTTTCCTAATATTTACTGTTAGCCTTTATGACACCTATATTGTTATAATACATCTTTAACAATTTTTATAGATTAATATAAATAAATATTATTTATATAATAAATATATAACAAAAGGGAAAAGGGAGGGGTTTACTCAAAACTGTATTATAATTGCCCAGACTGACCAATAGCAACACATGTCACAGCCAATCACAGGTGATCTTTCTGTTTTAAAAATTGTGCTTTCATCCAGTAGGTACTGTAGAACATTCAAGATGGTTTCATTCATATGCTAATTCACATTTCGCACCTTGTACCTCCACACACACCTCCCTCCCTATACACCCCCTGGTACGAAAATGACTGTTTCTGTCATTCGTGAAGGGAACTTCCCAGGCTGTGAATTGTCGATAACTGCTGGTGATTAGAGAGATTATCGGGCATTCATGGGGACGAAAATCTGCCTTTTCATGCAGTGTTACCTCTGGTCCCAGCCGCACTGGAAGAGCTACGTGGAGCTCATGTCTTCTCTAAGCTGGATCTAAGGAGCGCGTATAATCTAATCTGAATTCGACGCGGAGATGAATGGAAGACGGTGTATATTACACCATCGGGGCACTACGACTACCTGGTTATGCCCTACAGACTCACCAACGCGCCAGCTGTGATCCAAAACTTTATGAATGAATCTTCCACGACATGCTCTACCGGTTTGTCATCATGTATATCCATGACATCCTGATTTACTCCCCAAACCGGTCGGAGCACATCCACCATGTCCGGCAGGTACTCAAGCACCTCCGCCATCACCACCTCTTCCTGAAGCTAGAGAAGTGCGAGTTACACCAGACTGTCATTCAGTTTTTGGGCTACATCATCTCCTCGACAGGTATCAGGATGGGCTAAAGTAGTTGCAGTGAAGGATTGGCCGCAGCCACAGACCATTAAGGAGTTACAGCGCTTCCTAGGGTTTGCAAATTTCTACCGTCACTTTATCCAAAATTACAGTATGCACACTGCCCCCCTCACCGCACTGTTATGTGGACAACCCAAGACACTCAGATGGACAAGCTCGGTGGTCGAAGCCTTCCAGAAGCTGAAAGCCGCCTTCAGCTCCGCTCCTACCCTACTACATCCCGATCCTGATAAACCCTTCGTGGTAGAGGTAGATGCCTCGGCTCTGGGGGTAGGAGCGGTGTTGTCCCAATGAGGAGGTAAACCCTTGGCATTCTGTTCATGCGCCTTCTACTTGAAAAAACTAACCCCAGCGGAGCAAAATTATGAAATCGGGAATTGCGAGCTGTTAGCGACTAAGCTGGCTATCCATTCTTTTGAGGTAATCACAGATCATAAAAATCTCCAATACCTCAAAGAGGCCAAACGTCTTAACCTGCAGCAAGTGCTGCAAGTACTGGGCGCTCTTCTTTACCAGGTTCCGATTCACAGTCTCCTATTGCCCTGGCAGTAAGAACACCAAAGCCGACACACTTTCCCGGATGTACTCACCAGACCCCCAACCAGAAGAAAGCGATCCAGTGCTTCCTCCAGACTTATTCGTGTGTCCCATCCTCTGGGCGCTGGACGAGAAAATCCGTGCTGCCACCAGGGACAAACCCGCTCCACCGGGAGGTCCAGAGGGCAAAACGTATGTCCCAACATCTCTCCGCGCTGCCCTTCTGGACTCTGTACACTCTTCACCGGGCTTCGGGCATCCAGGCAGACAGCGCACAATCTCACTCATCCGAAGCAGGTATTGGTGGCCAGACATGACCAGAGACGTTAACCAGTTCGTGAAGGGATGCTTCGTTTTCGCCGTCATCGACACGCCTTGCCGTTTACCGGAGGGTAAGCTCATGCCACTCCCGATTCCCCACCGACCATGGTCCCACCTAGGAATCGATTTCATCACCGTTCTACCTGCGTCAGATGGATTCACCACCATCCTCATCGTGGTAGATCGGTTCTCAAAAGCATGCAAACTCATACCCCTCAAAGGCCTGCCCACAGCCATGGAGACTGCTAAAGCCCTCTTTCACCAAGTGTTCAGGCACTTTGGCATCCCTGAGGACATTGTGTCTGACAGAGGGCCCCAGTTCATCTCCAGGGTGTGGCGTAGATTCCTGAAACAGCTGGGGGTTTCAGTGAGTTTATAGTCAGGCTATCATCCGCAGTCAAACGGCCAAACAGAGAGAAAAATCCAAGAGATCGCATGCTATCTCAGAGTGTACTGCCGCGAACACCAACATGATTGGAACCAATACCTGCCCTGGGCCGAGTATGCACAAAACTCACTTCGTCAGGAAACCACTGGGCTCACTCCCTTCCAATGCATACTCGGCTATCAACCACCTCTGTTCCCGTGCTCTGGCAAACCGTCCGAAGTACCATCCATTGACCACTAGTTCCGAGACCAGTGGGCTTCGGCGCATGTCCACTTGCGCCGGACCATCCGCCGGCAGAAGAAACAAGCCGACACTAGGTGCGGGGAGACACTGAGCTACCGTCCGGGTGTCCAAACAATGCGCGCTGTTTCTGCTCTGTGTACTCATCCAGTGTGAAACAGGTCTTATAGTCAGAAAGCTTTATATGCAAGTTAATGAAAATCTGAAGTAAACTCCTTTATGCTGATTTTTTTAAAGTTCACCTGGGGTTATTGTTGCCGTGGTTAACTACTGAGTCGCTAATGTGGATCTCAGCACCATTTATCCGTTCTGGACAGCAGTCGCCTCTGTTAGTGATGATTACTTTGTTAATGTCATACACCGCCTACAAATCCACTCTCCTCCATGGGCTTTGGTGAGCATTTGTAGTAGTACATGAGTAGGAATTCAAGTTAGATGCTCTGTTGCCATTGATAGCTAAGGAAGCAAAACTGCTAAAGTATGTGGAAGATTACATAGCTATTCCTCTTAAAGCCACATTGAATGTAGGAGAGAAAATAATGTTTATTTATTATTTATTTGGAATACGCATATGACAGTACGCATTCAAGCTGGAATGGAGTCCACATTACAATCCATTTTAGATCAAATCAGTTGGAGTGTCATTTGAATACATTTTAAAAATGAGCTTACAGTATGTGCAATGCTTTGAACATGCACAATATTACAAACATGTTTTATATAAATTTATCTTCCTTGTTTTCAAAATTTTTTCTAATTTCTAAAACCTGCTTATTTTTAGTTTCCTTACCTTGCTGATGGGTCAGTATCCACTGCAATGAAAAGATGCATATCCCTGTGCAAAAATATATAATCTTTCTAAGTATTTTGTTTCTCTCTATAGATAGATAGATAGATAGATAGATATGTTATACAAATTGACAGGAGGTGTTGCAACTAACACTTAATTTTCTATGTAAGTTTATAAAACCAACCAACAAACAAACAAAAAAAAAAAACTAAATAAATTCAGAGTTAACCTAAACAAAGAAGCATGGGCCTCTGTGAATTTGCCATTTTCTGCTCAAACAGAAAGGTAACAAATTTAGACTTACACCCACACTCAAGGAAGGAAAGAAAAATAGCATTTGGGGAAGCAATATAGCATCCACCACATATGAATCAGAGTTTTAATATGCACATCCAAATATATGAAGTAAATCAGATAGCAAATATATAATGCATTAAGCCAAATAAAGTTATAGTTTAGACAGATTTCTTACCTTGCTTGCTATTGTTCAGAAGCCTCATGCCTTTGACCAATTCAAGCTCAGAGCTATTCACTTGGTCTTTTGCTAAATTATTGTGCAGTGTATTTAAAAGGCAAATCCACTTTGTATTTCACAAATGCAAATAGGTTTGGCTCAGATAACAGTCTATAAAAAGTTTAAAAGATCATTAAGCAGAAACGTATAGAAACATATATACATACATATATACATATATGTACAGTCACTATTTTATCACTATTCTATCCCAAATGAGCAAGCCTGTGGCGCCGGTGGCAAGGAAAAACTCCCTGTGATGATATGAGGAAGCAACCTTGAGAGGAACCAGGCTCAGAAGGGAAGCCATATTCAAATGGAAAACTAGTGAAAAACAGTCAGAAAAGATGAGTAGGGAAAAAAATGTCAGTAGCCCCAACCTGTAAATCCATTCCTGTTTTAGTGGTCATCTCATTGTTGCCCATCTAGAGCACCTGTTGTTAATTTCATTAACACCAAAGCAGCTGAAACTGATTAACAACCCCCTCTGCTACATACTGTAACTGACCAGATCAATATCCCAGGAGTTTAATTGACTTGATGCTATACTCTGATTAAGAAGTGCTCCTTTAATTTATTGGAGCAGTATACTTGGGGATTTGATTTTGAATTTCATTCATAATTTCTTTTAGCAAAATAGTATTTTGCATGAATTTTGCATTAGGCTACTCAAATCCCCAAGATTGCCTTATCTCATTTGCTTCTGCAGGATGTATTGGAAAATGAACTAAGCTCATTCATGCGATGGTAATGCATTGCATAAAATCATGCAGATACAGATAAGCCCTGCAGTTAGAATTCACACCACAGCTTGTTTGAGATTTTGTAGAGGTCAGTCTGGGATTTCATACAGCCACCTGAGTTTACACAGAACTATGTTAATGAGAGAGGTCAAAGGAGAATGCCCAAACTGGTTTGAGCTGACAGAAAGGCTATAGTAAAGATAATCCTTACAAATGTGCACTTAAATGTCAAACCAAATGAGGTGGCTTAGCTCTAACTAAATAAGTTTCCACTCCTGGCTGTAAGAAAAGAACAGGAATCTGAGCCTACACTGGGCATAAACTCACTGAAACTGGACAGTTGAATATTGGAAAACTGTTGACTGATCTGATGAATCTTGATTTCTACTATTTCTGTTGTGTTCTGTTGGGTCAGATATTCGCATAAGCAGTGTAAACCTGCCTTGTCTCAATAGTCCTTATGGTATAATAGTGTGGGAAATGTTTTAATTAAATTAAATGTGTGTGCCTCCTTTTCTCATCCATAGCAATGCTTGACCACGTTTTTCCACTTTAGTGTTACCTGAATAACTGATCTCAAACCATTTTTGAAGGAGATACAGTCAATTTATTTATTTGTTTGTTTGTCCTTTTTGGCCCACCACCAACCCCTCCCTAATTTTGGGGGGTTGTATGAAATGTGTGTTACATTCTAGATCTGGGCTGCCAGTAAAATACTTTTTTTGTAAAATGTTTTGGTCAGGTGTGTTTTCATCGTAACAGCTTCTTTGCCCACTGAAGTTACAAGCTTTTATAGTCTCTGGTATTAGTTACTTTTATTAATGCGAATTTGTTAAGATTTTGTGTAAGAAAATAACATGTGTAAGCAAACAGACAACAAAGCTGATAAGTTGCATATGATGAATAAGCATAATCACCTTCACACCTTTTATTCATAATAAATAATAAATAAATTACTTTGCAATGGAAATCATTTACTACTTAATTTATTTCTCTACTAATATGAATCCACTACAAGCTTCAGCTTATAAAAAATCTGAAAATGATTCAATTGCATTTCTTACACAATTAAAATCAATGTTATAATCCATTAATAAAGCTACAGTATTGCTTGCGATTTAAATGCAAATATGAATTTTCTTACCAGGACTGTGTTCTCTGTCTCTGCCTACATTATACAGTGATCAGCCATAACATTAAAATCAGTAACATTTGAAGTGAATAACACTTCATTCCTGTGGCACCTGTCAAGGAGTGGGATATATTAAGCAACAACTGAACAATGAGTTCTCAAAGTTGATGTGTTAGCAGGAAAAAAGGGCAAGCGTAAGGATCTGAGTGACTTTGACAAGGGTTAAACTGTGAAGACTAGACCAACAAGTCAGAACCTCTCTAGAATCAGTAGGATCAGTGTATTTTCCTTCTCTTCTTCTCTGACATGTGATCCAATGTGGCATTGTTTGCCTGTAAAAGAAGACGAACAAGAGCTGCCTGTATTTAAGCTGCCTGTAATGTAAAACGCTAGCAGTGTTTGCCTACTCTCCTTAATTTGTTATTAAAATCTTTGAAATTTACAAGTGACTCTTCATGCTTATCCGGATCCAAAATTTGATTCTTTTTTCCTTTGAAACGGCTCAGGTCAGTGACACAATCATTCCGCGACATTGCATTATAAATGTCTTCTTTAGTTAGAGTGCTATGTGAGATTGCCAAAACTATGTGAGATTGTCCAAGACTGCCCGGATTGCCATATTGGATTGGATTGAAATCTCTCTAGCAATTTTAATATCATTAGAGCATAATTGCTTTGACAATTTGATTTTCATTTCATTCCATTGTCTGTACCGCTTACCCGATATATCCTCAGATCACGGGGAGCCTGTGCCTATCTCAGGCGTCATTGGGCATCAAGGCAGGATACACCCTGGACAGAGTGCCAAGCCATCGCAGGGCACACACCCCAGTCAATTTAGAGACTCCAATCCAAGCATGTCTTTGGACCGTGGGAAGAAACCTACCAAGCACAGGGAGAACATGCAAACTCCACACATGCACACAGTGAGTGGGAGCAAAATTCAAACCCAGGATGCTGGAGGTGTGAGTTGAACATGCTAACCACTAAGCCACCCTGCCACCTTGACAGGTTCTACAATTCCAAAAGATTTACTTATAACTGTTAAGTATATGTCTATAGTTGGTAGTTCTATATGCTACACCCAAACCTCAAACATTTGATGTTTTTTATTTTTGGTGTTGCACTTTGACCTTATTTTTCTCCCACCTGTAATTCAGAATTACAAAAGTCAACTGTCATATCTTTCAGATAAAATAATTAAGTAAACAAGTAAATATACAACAGTCAAAATGATCAATTCCTTAATTCAGAAGGTCAGAATGCTGCTGTTCACACTGCAGCAGATTTTTTTAAAACATTAAAATACTGTTTTGGAGTATTATTTTTGGATCATTATTGGTTAAGCTACTTAATTACATATTGATACCTGTTAGCTGCGCTTTGTCAAACAATTCTATGCCATGGAAATTATGATTATTTAAGGGGACAAGCACTGAAAGTGTATATATATTAGGATATTTTGCTGTTACATGTGCTGTTTATGTTGCTGTTTTTTTCAATAACTATTTAGCTCTGCCCACTTTGATTATTTGCGAATTTGGATAATATGCAAGACCTTTTTCAAAATGTTCATGAGTGCATACATGGATTCACACCTGACTGGCAGGGCTAAAGTAACATAGCTTTTTCATCGGAACTAGTAGTCTGATCAAGTTGAAATTTGGTATGGTAAATATATGTGCAAATTTTAATAGATTTTCATGTTCTCATGTTTCACCTAATTAGTGAAAACATATGGTTGATTTTCTTGATTAACCGTCAATAACAAGTGAGTTCACTTGTAACCTTGTCATGACATACAGTTTTTAGTGATTTACCAAGCATTTCATCCTTGATTCAGCAGCGAGTAGCACAGCAAATTGCAGGAGGTGGAAGTAGTGCTTCGACTTACAATAGAAAAAGCATCTTTAGCAGCATTAATAAAAAAACATTAGGAGTTCAAATGAAAAAAACCTTAAATTGAAGCAGCAGACCTTGACGGATAGGTTTCCAAAGCCAGAGAATCTTCCTAAAAAGAGCACAGAATGTGTAAAAATAACATAAACAGGAAAACAGAAATACTGGAATTTATTGTTCTAGATCACATTCAGAAAGCCACTGAATACATCTACTCAATTATAATTAGTGAGAGAAATCTTACTAGCATAATCCTACCATAATATCTAGTATCTAATAAACCTAGGCTTGACAGTAGTAAACCCAACAAACAAGAGAGCATTTTAAATAGATCAATAAATCACATAGATACATACAAAGTACATAGCAGTACACAGTAGTAGTACATAGTAATCGAAATGATATACATATATAACTGCTTATTAGTAAAACAAGTTAGTACTGCAGCAGATATTATTAGAACATTAAAACATTGTTCTAGAACATATTTTGGATCAATATTGGTTACCTTACTTACTTACTTACCTACCGACAATAGTCCTAATGGTGATACAATAGTTTAAAGTGTTATATTTTGGTCCATTTCTTATGAGTCCTAAATAGACAAATATATTTTTCCACTTATTTCTTGGTTATTCTATAACCAAATTGCCATAATAACTATTTAGCTCTTCCCCATTAGATTATAAATCATACATACAATTTCAGTAAATTCAGCTACAGTAGCTAGCTGTTCCATATGCTACACATTTGTTCTTCACTGTTGTTGTCTTTTAAGTGCTTCTTCTTCTCCATCTTCTTCTTCTTCTTCTTAGTGAAAAAAACAACAACCAGTTAGTAAATAAACAGGTAACAGTCACACTGATGTTCTATACATTTCAAAGAACTATCAAGAGAGATTTTAGTGTATTTAACATATGATACCACAGTGCTGTTGCATTCTTGAATCTGATAAGTAAGAAGGTTAGAAGACTGCAATTTATATCCCAGTTTCATCTTAATAGGCTTAACTTATCCTTTTTAGAATTGCAAATCACTCATGGGGATTTGTGTGGCGAACTCCTGACATAAACTTTAATTATAAAAAAATATGTGCTGTTATTTAAAAAATTAAATTAAATTAAATTAATCAGTAATATGTTGAAGCTTTCTGGTAAACTACCTTGTCTTTTGTCTCATTCTACATCATTAAATATAAACAGTTGAAAGTGTCATTCAGTGCAAAATTGAAAACTGTAATTGTTCTAAAATTGCTGTGGTATAAAAGGAAATCAATTCAGGACATGCTGTAATTGGAAAATACTCAGTCAAAATTACTGGGTGGTAACAGTAACTCCACTTTACATGAATCCCCTTCACACCAGTTGATCACTGATTATTGTCCTATAACAGCATGCCCTGGTTATGTTTTCCATTAGATAAGTTTAAAAAAAATGTAATTAACCTACTCTAACCTTAAATGCTATGATCTGGAAAAACAATTTTAATCAATTCTCGCCTAAGATAAGACCTTCTTTTGGGACAATTAACAATATTAGACTAGCAGAAAATGTTCTTACATTTTTTAGCAATTGTAATTTTGGTTTTCATAGAATGTTTCATATCTAATTAGTTTGTAGCATTTGTCTAACTGGAAAAATGTCAGCAACGGCTTTAAAGTAATTATATAGTGAAGCAAGTTAGTACTGCATCATGTGTTTTTAATACATTAACACATTGTTTTGGAACATTTCTTGGATCATTATTGGTAACTTATTTAGGTTGTCTATAGGTAGTACTTTCAACCAATATTCAGTGAAGTGAGATGGGTCTGATTGGGCTAAAGGTGATTCATGAGTCCTATATGCAAAATATTTTTTCCACTGATTACTTGCTTTTTCTCAAACCACAAAGCCACAATAACTATTTAGCTCTGCCCACTTACATTTTGAATAACATTTAAAACCAACTTTTTCAAAATAGTGTTAGAATTTTGGACCTATCTTCACAAATTTTATGTCAAACTACTCAGCATTGTACACAATATGGCTGCCACTTATCAATCAATTCTAATGAGGCAGTGCTTAATTAATTTGAAAGGTATGTACAGGACAAGATTCTGAGATCATGTGCGAAGTTTAATTATACAAAGCGGGTGGGGTTAAAGTTACTAGTAGTAATAGTAGTAGTGGTAGTAGTAGAAGTAGTAGTAACAGAAGTAGTAGTAGTAGTGGAAGTAGGAGTAGGAGTAACAGTAATGCTCTTCAAAGCTTTCTTACCCTTTTCTAAGTTTCATCTTTTAGTTCTGGTTCCTTTGTCCAACGAATCTGAAATACTGATGACTGGACATTGGCAGATTTGATCTATAGAAAAAAAAGACTGTTATGAACTATGCAAAAATTCATTTACAGTGTAAAAAAATACTGACCAGCTCATCTGATGTTTTCTGATTCCATTTGCTCTATAAAAAGAAACCACCACTGGACCACCATTGATGAAATATGTAATTTGGGTGGCGAACCATTCTCAACACAGCAATGACACAAAGGTTGGGGTGCAATGTTGAATGTATGCTAGGTGAAACAGCAGTAATGGTTTCAGTCACTGCTGGGTTAAGAAATATCTCCTTTCCCCTCATACAGGAGGGACAACAGGATGTATGGTAGATGGACTACAATGATTAATGGGAAATTAGTGTAGCTAAAAGGTATGTGTAATAACCTGACAACTAAGTGTACATTCTCACAAACACAAACCTTTTGAAGAACTTTGTCCATTATGGTAAGGTTGCTGAGATCCTCAGTGCTGTTAAACTTTAATTTCAGAAATGCCCTCTTAGTAACAGGGACTATAAAAAAAAAAAAATCAATGCTGACAGCAACTACTGTGAAACATTATATATTATTACATTTATATGAAATTATAGATTGAATATAAAAGTGAAACCTGCAACCCCATAGACTTCCACTTCACAGAGTGTAAGAACCCGGCTAACACCTGGAATGAACACGTTCACATAACGACCCCGCATATTGCAGGTGTAGCTTGCAGAGCCACCAGCAGGTATGCTATAGATAACGGCACATCTACAGAGAGAGACAGAAAAGTAATAGAGGGGAAAACTTAGTTAGTCCAAAGTTAATAATGCTTTATAAACCGATGCTTTATGTAATGAAGTATGGAGAGTCAAAGGAGAGTGCAGAGTGAAATGTTTTGACCAATCAAGAAAGAAATGCAGCTAACATACTCAATTTCCAGATAACCTCACCTGAATAACTTAGAATCTTCACATGCATAGTGTACTAAGCTTTAAAACAGGGGTGGGCAAACTTTTTGGCTCAAGGGCCAAACTGGGTTTTACAGTTTGGCACATGGGCTAGGCCAGTAGTAAATATATTATATATTTTTATATATTTAAATATTATATATATACTAATAAAATAATAATAATAATAATAATAATAATAATAATAATAATAATAATAATAATAATTTTATTTATTTATTTATTTATTTATTTATTTATTTATTTATTTGTTTGTTTGTTTGTTTGTTTGTTTGTTTGTTTGTTTGTTTGTTTATTTATTTATTTTAGGTTCCTCAACACCCAGAACTGAACTGTACCGAACTCATATACACACACACACACACACACACACATACACACACACACTCAGCTGTATGAACTTAACTGAACTGTACCATAATCACTCACACACTCAAACACTCATTCAATATACACCAATGTCTATAGCACCACCCATATTAAAACTGTTTACATGCTGTTTTTGCACATGCTGTCTTGCACCTTCACTCAACTGCTGTTTTTGCACACCACTTTTCAATACTGCCACCAATTGCTGCTAATGCATAAGTGTATATATGTTTACAAGAACTCTCCTGTTTACAGTCATCTTATTTTTGCACAATGTACTGTATAATACACAGAATGTACACTGCTCAGCAGTATTTTGTGTATCTTTGTGTATAAATTTCCATAATTAAACATTCTCTTTTATGGTGATATTTTTATAGGTTTTATTTTTTAAATTCACCTGGGGTCATTGTTGCCATTGTTGACTAAGGAATTGCCAATGTGGATCTCAGCACCATTTATCCGTTCTGGACAACAGTCGCCTCTGTTAGTGACGATTACCTTTGTAATGTCATACACTGCCAACAAATCCACTCTCCACCATGGGTTATTCTGAATGTTTGTGTGTGTACATGAGTAGGAGCCCATGTTAGATGCTCTGTTGCCATCGATAGCAAAGGAAGCATAGAAATTGTTAAACATTAAAGATGATTGTGTTGCTATTCCTCTTGGGGCCACATTGACTGGAGGGAAGAAGAGAAAAAACATATACACTACTCACAAAAAGTTAAGGATATTTGGCTTTTGGGTGAAATTTATAAAAAATGTAAAAGTTCACGCTACAGTGATATTATATCATGAAAGTAGAGCTTTTAAGTAGAAGCATGCAATGGTGATTTCCTCATCTCAAACAATTTATTGAAACAAAAGCCAACAACAGTAGTGGGTATAATAGGTTTTCTATGGGATTCAGATCTGAAGAAAGTGCAGGCCACGCCATTTGAGGTACCCTAGCCTCCAGCAGCCGTTCCCTAATGATGCGACCTCGATGAGCTGGAGCATGGAGCATGCTGAAGCATGTCGTCCATGTCCATATATAAATATTAAAAAACAATTGTACAACCTTACAGATTTACGATTCTCAGTGTGGTTTCAGATACAGTATTTGGACCCTACTAAATATGTATGTAAAATCCTTTTACCTTGCTGATGGGTCAGAATCCACTGCAATAAGAAAATGCATATCCCTGTGCAAAAATACATAATTTAATATTATACATTTGTATAATATTAAAATACTGTACTATTATTAGTATTGTGTTCTTGTGTTTGTTTAGGAGGAAACATGTAAAATGTTTAAACATGAATTAAGATATCTTTATCTTCATTGTTATAAATATTTAAAAGAGATTATTTATATTATATAATATAAAAGTAAGTTCATTGCAACTAACACTAACATGATATTTATTTTAAAACTATAATTAAGATCTTTTTGATACTTGAAATCAGTTTTTACCTGAAAAAAGAAACAGGGAACTCTCCATTTTGTCTTGAAATCTAAAGAGAAGAACTTCAGATTTACAACCAAACTCAAGGAAGGGAAGAATGGAGAGGAAGCAATTTTGTACTCACGGGCCACTCAGACTTTTACTATTTTACTTTTCCTGAATCAGACTTTTACTGTAACATCCAATTATATAAAGTACATCAGATAGCAAATATATACTGTATTAAGCCAAATAAAGGCACAGATTAAAAAGATTTCTTACCTTGCTTGACATAGATCAGAAAGTCATTGATGTTTTTAAACTCTGAGCTGTCCACTTCCTGAGTGGTTATGGAATTTATTTAAAAGGCAAATGCACTTTGTTTTACAGATGGAAATAGGTTTGCATCAAACGTCAGTCTATAACAAAATTTCACCAAGCATTCCTTTTGGACATCTGATTTATTGTTGTTTCTTCTTTAAGAGAGTAAAACTTTCAAAATTAAGTGCTTTTAATTTCCAGCATCAATAAAATGACAAAACAACTCTAGTTCAACTGTGTAAATGTGTAGATGTGTTTTATTTTAAGAGGTAATTCTTAAAAATAAATTCAATTTTTTTGTGCCTAAAAACACTCACAGAATTGTTTAATTGCAATTTTAGGGCAACCTACAGAGCTATATAAATTAAACACTATTATTATTATTATTATTATTATTATTACTATTATTATTATTATTGTTGTTGCTGTTAATATTTTAACTGTTAAAACATCAGTAATTAAATAGAAATTCAATTATTGTTAAATAAATTAAGTTAACATTTCGGTTTTGGCCTTCTACAAGGTTTTCTTTAGGAAAATAGCATTTTGCATGAATTCTTCATTAGGTGAGTCAAAGCTCGTCAAGTTCCAGAAGTCATTTGCTTATGCCGGATGTACTGGAATAAGAGCTTCAGTTAGTATCTACATTAACTGTCAGAATTATATAAATTGTAATATAATTCTATATATAAATCTCAGTGATAATGACATGTTTGTTCACCAGAGTTTATACATAATGGTGGAAGGTTACAGTAACAATAATTCTTTACTATGATGAGCAGAAAAGCATACTGGAACATATAACATAACAAAGTGAATGACAAGCTACAACCAAATTAAGTTCCACTCCTATTTGTCAGCCAAGAACAGGAATCTGAGACTACAGTGACCATGGACTCACTAAAACTGTACTAAAAAAATTGGCTGATCTGATGAACCATAATTTATTTTTTGACATGTAGATAATAAGACGCATCAGCAGCATGAATCCCAACCAGCTGCAGATGGTATAAATTTTTTTCCTTTCAATTATGTGATGCAATCATGTCTATATGGACCAGAATATCAAATGAACGTTCTCAAAAGAAAGAGTCCTACCTATTACTATTATTAGTATTGTGTTCTTATCAAAGCGACTGGTTAATGTATAGGCAGAGGCCTGTAAAATCGTGTGCTCCAAGTGCTTAGAGTAATGCAAAATATATGCAAAATATGACTACAGAACCCTGTGTGTGTGTGTAGACAGCTGTCATTTGTGCTTTCTTTTATTTATATTGTCCCTATTTATTTAACACAAAAGTTCATACCACTTCCACTTACTAGAAGTAAATAAATGAAAACAAACAAACAAACAAAATACTTGGCTGGTCACAGCACATCAAGTCCAAGTTAAGCTCAAGACAAAATCGGTGTGTCGAAAGCATATGTTCTCAGGTCTTTGGGGACAGCAACAACAACCTGGTTATCCGATGTCATTCGATGTTTGATCATCTCAAACAGTCATTATGTAAAAGTTATTAGACTGTTTAACAGAATGTGGTAACTGATGATCTTCATGTGACATCTTAGCTCACCATTCTAAGGAAGTCAGCCTCCCATTGTTACATGAACAGATTGTTGATGTTTGAAACTTAGATACAAAAGACTGAGCGACTCGGTGGCCCACCATTAGAGAAAAATTGATGCTTCATCTTATTGGTCCACTGATGACATGTTAGCTTATGGTCCATCACCTGTGTTTTTTTATTAGCTTCCAGGATTAAATAGCTTTATAATTACTGGAACCAAACCAGAGGCTGACCTCATGTTCATTATGTGGGATACACACTTCATCAAGGTAATGCAACCTGCTTACATTCTTCTGTTGTTTTTTTCTCTTTCACTTATTTTCAGTGGTATTTTGGATGCTTGTGACCTCACTGCTCACTCACTTCATGACTTGATGCTATGGAAATGCTACTCTACAGAAGTGGTGTCTGTGTGAAAACATGCCAATCTATTGGATAAAGGAGGTTATGTGACTAAGTGGACCATGTCAGAAATACCATAAAACCATCTACATACACTATATTGCCAAAAGTATTCGCTCACCCATCCAAATAATCAGAATCAGGTGTTCCAATAACTTCCATGGCCACAGGTGTATAAAATCAAGCACCTAGGCATGCAGACTGTTTTTACAAACATTTGTGAAAGAATGGGTCGCTCTCAGGAGCTCAGTGAATTCCAGCGTGGAACTGTGATAGGATGCCACCTGTGCAACAATTCCAGTCGTGAAATTTCCTCGCTCCTAAATATTCCACAGTCAACTGTCAGCTGTATTATAAGAACGTGGAAGTGTTTGGGAACGACAGCAACTCAGCCACGAAGTGGTAGGCCACGTAAACTGACGGAGCGGGGTCAGCGGATGCTGAGGCGCATAGTGCGAAGAGGTCGCCAACTTTCTGCAGAGTCAATCGCTACAGACCTCCAAACTTCATGTGGCCTTCAGATTAGCTCAAGAACAGTGCGCAGAGAGCTTCATGGAATGGGTTTCCATGGCCGAGCAGCTGCATCCAAGCCATACATCACCAAGTGCAATGCAAAGCGTCGGATGCAGTGGTGTAAAGCACGCCGCCACTGGACTCTAGAGCAGTGGAGATGCGTTCTCTGGAGTGACGAATCGCGCTTCTCCATCTGGCAATCTGATGGACGAGTCTGGGTTTGGCGGTTGCCAGGAGAACGGTACTTGTCTGACTGCATTGTGCCAAGTGTAAAGTTTGGTGGAGGGGGGATTATGGTGTGGGGTTGTTTTTCAGGAGCTGGGCTTGGCTCCTTAGTTCCAGTGAAAGGAACTCTGAATGCTTCAGCATACCAAGACATTTTGGACAATTCCATGCTCCCAACTTTGTGGGAACAGTTTGGAGCTGGCCCCTTCCTCTTCCAACATGACTGTGCACCAGTGCACAAAGCAAGGTCCATAAAGACATGGATGACAGAGTCTGGTGTGGAGGAACTTGACTGGCCTGCAGAGAGTCCTGACCTCAACCCGATAGAACACCTTTGGGATGAATTAGAGCGGAGACTGAGAGCCAGACCTTCTCATCCAACATCAGTGTGTGACCTCACAAATGCGCTTCTGGAAGAATGGTCAAAAATTCCCATAAACACACTCCTATTGTCCCATTGTGGACAGCCTTCCCAGAAGAGTTGAAGCTGTTGTAGCTGCAAAGGGTGGACTGACGTCATATTGAACCCTATGGATTAGGAATGGGATGTCACTTAAGTTCATATGCGAGTCAAGGCAGGTGAGCGAATACTTTTGGCAATATAGTGTATAGTGTGTAGTGTGCGTAGACAGAGAGAGAAGAGGAAAGGTAAGGGTGTAGGACTGAGAATAGGAACTCTGAATGTTGGTACTATGACAGGGAAAGGTAGAGAGCTGGCTGATATGATGGAGAGAAGGAAGATGGATATACTGTGTGTACAGGAGAGCAGGTGGAAGGGTAGCAAGGCTTGTAGTATAGGAGCAGGATTCAAGCTGTTTTATTATGGTGTGGATAGTAAGAGAAATGGGGTAGGTGTGGTCCTGAAGGAGGAGTTTGTGAGGAATGTTCTGGAGGTGAAGAGAGTGTCAGATAGGGTGATGAGTCTGAAGTTAGAGATTGAAGGGGTGATGTTGAATGTTGTTAGTGGTTATGCCCCACAGGTAGGTTGTGAGTTAGAGGAGAAAGAGAGATTCTGGAGTGAATTAGATGAGGTGGTAGAGAGTATTCCCATGGGTGAGAGAGTGGTGATAGGAGCAGATTTTAATGGACATGTTGGTGAGGGGAACACAGGTAATGAGGAGGTGATGGGCAAGTTTGGAGTTAAGGAAAGGAACCTTGAAGGGCAGATGGTAGTGGACTTTGCTAAGAGGATGAACATGGCTGTGGTTAACACTTATTTTCAGAAGAGGGAGAAGCATAGAGTGATTTACAAGAGTGGAGGTAGGAGCACACAGGTAGACTACATCCTATGTAGAAGAGGCAATCTGAAAGAGATTAGTGACTGTAAAGTGGTAGTGGGAGAGAGTCTAGCCAGACAGCATAGGATGGTGGTGTGTAGGATGACTTTGATGGTCTGTAAGAAGAAGAGGTCAAAGACAGAGATGGAGAAGACAACCAAGTGGTGAAAGCTGAAAAAGGAGTAATGTTGTGAGGAATTTAGACAGAAGTTGAGGCAGGCTCTGGGTTGTCATCTGGAAGGAGGAAAGAAGATAGACAGGAATACAAGGATTTACAGCGCAGAGTGGAGAGGGAGGTGTCTAAGGCCAAGCAGAAGTCATATGAGGAGTTGTACACTAGGTTAGACACTAGAGAAGGAGAGAAGGACTTGTACAGGTTAGCTAAGCAGAGGGATTGAGATGGGAAGGATGTATAGCAAGTTAGATTTATTAAGGATAGAGATGGAAAGGTGCTCACAAGTGAGGAGAGTGTACAGCGGAGATGGAAGAAGTACAGGGGTTGGACAATGAAACTGAAACACTGGCCAATTTAGTGTTGGAGGTTTCATGGCTAAATTTGACCAGCCTGGTGGCCAATCTTCATTGATTGCACATTCCACCAGTAAGAGCAGAGTGTGAAGGTTTAATTAGCAGAGTAATAGCACAGTTTTGCTTAAAATATTGCAATGCACACAACATTATGGGTGACATATCAGAGTTCAAAAGAGGACAAATTGTTGGTGCACGTCTCGCTGGTGCATCTGTGACTAAGACAGCAAGTCTTTGTGATGTATCAAGAGCCACGGTATCCAGGGTAATGTCAGCATACCACCAAGAAGGACGAACCACATCCAACAGGAGTATCAAGAATCAAGAATCAAGAAGCTTTTATTGTCATTTCAACCACATATAGCTGGCGCAGTACATAGTGAAATGAAACAACGTTTCTCTAGGACCTGGTGCTACATAAACATACAACAACAAGTTCAATACTAAACAACAAACAACACCACAGAGCTAGGACAGAAGTTTGTCTTAGCCACGTAAAGTGCACAGTGTGCAGCTAGATGCAAACAGAGCATAGACAAGACAGTGCAAAAAAGACAATAAATACAATAAAGACAACACAAAAGAACACAGGACACTTAGCGCAGAAAAGAAATAAAAGAATGTGTACTGGAATGTAAGTGAAATAAAATAGATAAAGTGAAATGTAAAAAAAAAAAAAAAAAAAAGTATTGTGCAAAAATATTGTGCAAGAATACACAGCAGCGGTTGAGGTAGTGCAAATAGAATAAACATAAATATAACTATAGCAGCGGATGACAGGTAGAGGTAGTGCAGTAAGTAATGAACAGTATAAATTTTGTGTGTGTGTGTTTGTGTCCACACAGTCAAGAGTGAGTGTGTGTATCTGTGTGTGAGAGACAGAGAGTTAGTCCTTAGTGAGAGTGTGTGTGTGTGTGTGAGAGAGTGTAGAACAGTTCAGTCCTGAGTGAGAGTGTGTGTGAGAGTGTAGAACAGTTCAGTCCCGGGTGTTGAGGAGCCTAATGGCTTGAGGAAAGAAACTGTTACACAGTCTGGTTGTGAGGGCCCGAATGCTCCGGTACCTCTTTCCAGATGGCAGGAGGGTGAAGAGTGTGTGTGAGGGGTGTGTGGGGTCAGCCACAATGCTGTTGGCTTTGCGGATGCAGCGTGCGGTGTAAATGTCTGTGATAGAGGGGAGAGAGACTCCGATGATCTTCTCAGCTGTCCTCACTATCCCTCTGAAGGGTCTTGCGATCTGAGACGGTGCAGTTCCCAAACCAGGCAGTGATGCAGCTGCTCAGGACGCTCTCGATGGTCCCTCTGTAGAACACAGTCAGGATGGGGGAAGGGAGATGGGCTTTACTCAGCCTCCTCAGGAAGTAGAGGCGCTGCTGGGCTTTCTTGGTGATGGAGCTGGTGTTGAGTGACCAGGTGAAGTTCTCCGCCAGATGGACACCAAGGAATTTGATGCTCTTGACGATCTCCACAGAGGAGCCATCGATGGACAGCGGAGAATGGTCACACTGTGCTCTCCTGAAGTCAACAACCATCTCTTTGGTCTTGTCGACGTTCAGAGAGAGGTTGTTGGCTCTGCACCAGGCTGTTAGATGTTGCACCTCCTCTCTGTATGCTGACTCGTCGTTCTTGCTGATGAGACCCACCACGGTCGTGTCATCAGCAAACTTGACGATGTGGTTGGAGCTGTGCATTGCTGCACAGTCGTGAGTCAGCAGAGTGAACAGCAATGGACTGAGCACACAGCCCTGAGGTGCTCCAGTGCTCAGTGTGGTGGTGCTGGAGATACTGCTCCCAATCCGGACTGACTGAGGTCTCCCAGTCAGGAAATCCAGGATCCAGTTGCAGAGAGAGGTGTTCAGGCCCAGGAGACTCAGCTTCTTAATCAGCTGCTGAGGGATGATTGTGTTGAATGCTGAACTGAAATCTATGTGGACGTAACAAGTAAAAGTAAAACGTAAAAGTAAGTCCACGGTTTCCTGCCTCAATGACTACCGTCCCGTTGCACTCACACCAATCGTGATGAAATGCTTCGAGAGGCTCGTCATGAGGCACATCGTAAAAGTAACTGTGGATGCAAGAGGAAGCTGTCTGAAAGGGATGTCCGAGTGCTAACCCGGATTGTATCCAAAAAACATAAAACCACAGCTGCCCAACTCACTGCAGAATTAAATGTGCACCTCAACTCTCCTGTGTCCACCAAAACTGTCCGTCGGGAGCTCCACAGGGTCAATGTACATCGCCGGGCTGCTATAGCCAAACCTTTGGTCACTCGTGCCAATGCCAAACGTCGGTTTCAATGGTTCCAGCAGCGAAAATCTTGGGCTGTGGACAGTGTGAAACATGTATTGTTCTCTGATGAGTCCACCTTCATTGTCTTTCCCACATCCGGGAGAGTTACGGTGTGGAGAAGCCCCAAAGAAGCGTACCACCCAGACTGTTGCATGCCCAGAGTGAAGCATGGGTGTGGATCAGTCATGGTTTGGGCTGCAATATCATGGCATTCCCTAGGCCCAATACTTGTGCTAGATGGGCACGTCACTGCTAAGGACTACCAAACCATTCTGGAGGATGTGCACCCAATGGTTCAAACATTGTATCCTGAAGGCAGTGCTGTGTATCAGGATGATAATGCAACAATACACACAGCAAGACTGGTGACAGAGTGGTTTGATGAACATGAAAGTGAAGTTGAACATCTCCCATGGCCTGCACAGTCACCAGATCTAAATATTATTGAGCCACTTTGGGGTGTTTTGGAGGAGCGAGTCAGGAAATGTTTTCCTCCACCAGCATCATGTAGTGACCTGGCCACTATTCTGCAAGAAGAATGGCTCAAAATCCCTCTGGCCACTGTGCAGGACCATCTGTCCATCTGTCAAGATGAATTGATGCTGTATTGGCCACAAAAGGAGGCCCTACACCATACTAATGAATTATTGTGGTCTAAAACCAGGCGTTTCAGTTTCATTGTCCAACCCCTGTACTTTGAAGAGCTTGTTAGTATTATCTATGTCCCCTTTTTGCTTTAATGACATGTCTACTAAAGCTGGCCTGCACTCCATATGACTCTATAAAGAGATCAGATATATTTTAGATCAAATTCATAAGATTGTGGTTTAAAAACATTTTGATAGAAAAATCTAGGTATGAGGAAAATCTCAACTTTTGTACAATGCAGTTAACATGAACAATATCACAAATTTTGCCAAGTGAATAATTGTAAATATTAAATAAACCAGATATTAAACATTTACTTTATTTGTTTTAAACATTGTAAAAAAAATATACAAACTTCTAGATTTCAAGATTCTCAGTGTAGTCTCAAACATTTGGACCCTACTAAATGTGTACATAAAATGGTCTTACCTTGTGGTCAGAATCCACTGCAATGAGAAAATGCATATCCCTGTGCAAATACATAATACATATTTATATTATAATTTTTTAGGAGGAGACATAATAGTAAAGGCATTTAATGGTATTTTAAAAATGTATTTTTTAAATGTTTTTTCCAGAGCTGTATATATATATATATATATATATTTATGGGCTCCCTGAAGACATTGTATCAGATTGAGGGCCTCAGTTTACCTCAAAAGTATGGAGAGCATTCTGCACCCACTTTGGAGTCAATGTAAGTCAATGTAAGTCTCAACTTGGCCTATCATGCACAGTCTAATGGACTGAGTGCCTCCCATGGGCAGAGTACCCCCAGACCTCGCTTACGCATTCATCTACAAGACTTATTCCATTCCAGTGAATTCTGGGCTATTAGCTGCCACTGTTTTCATGGTCTGGGGAACCCTCTGACATGCCCACAGTGGATGACTGTGCCCCTGTCGGTCTGCGGTGGACCATACGCAGGCAGAGGATCCAAGCTGATCGCCACAGGTGCCCACATCCCAGGTTCAGGTGGGACAACAAGTCTGGCTGTCTACACAAAATTTGAGATTGAGACTACCATGCCACAAACTCAGCCCATGCTTTATCGGCCCGTTCCGCATGATCTTTCAGATCAATCCGGTCACGTACCGCCTTCAACTTCCCCCTTCGTACAGCATCTCCCCCACTTTCCACATGTCTTTCCTCAAGCCAGCACACTCTTGCCACAATGACAACCCCACAAGCAACAAACCACCACCTCCACTAGAAATTGACAGGTCCACAACCTTTTGAATTCCTGGCACCACAGAAACCATCTGCAATACCTGGTGGACTGGGAGGGACACAGCCCAGAGGAACACATGCGGGTCGATGCCAACGACATCTTGGATCTCTCCCTGGTGGAGAAGTTCCATCGCCTCCACCCCAACAGACTAGCTCCACGCCCCCAGGGCTGCCCCCACCATAGAAACTCTTGGAGGTGTTCCTGGGGGGACTCTGTAACATCACAACTTGCGTCAGACCGCCAGAGGGAGTCCTCACCTGAATTATAGCACCACCTAAAGGTAGTGTGCATGCTGCTTAAATGTCCAATAAACCAAGAAGCGTTCCATCTCTGGTGGCGCTAGAATTTGGATGAGGGCTCCCTCTGGCGGGCTGATGCCAGTTGCAATGTTACAATAACATAATATATAATATATAATTTAGAGGCAACTACAGCTGCTGATCACGCCAACAACATCATATGCATTATAGTTATTGTCCATAGACACTGTGAAGCAATATATAAGTCGTTTCATTAGGCAACCTAACTGCATTACAGTAATAATCATGCACTATATCATGTTTCACATGGTGCAGTGGTGACATCTGCTGTTTATAAGCTCCTTAACAAATGTAAGTTTAAACAGTAAAGTAATGTTTGTCGCTTTAGTTTGTTCCTGGAAAAGTATCTTTACTCAAATATCTAGTAATATCAATATTAGCAAATAAAGAGATCCTCATGTTTAGTGTTATGCAGGTGCTCAATATTCTTTGATATCATACAGCAGCATGTCAGTTGTATTGATATCTATATATTAAGAATTCATTCACAGGGAGATACATGACAAACAACACACAATCGCATGCTTTTGATTTGAGAGTGCATAGTGTTATACTGTCAAAAATGTTCTTTAATATTTTTATCTATAAGTAAAAATGCCAGAGTGAAGCATTATCCTTAGTATCTAGTAACACAAAATGCAGAGGTGAGTTTAGATTTGGCTAAAAATGTGATACAATCCTGAAACATAGAATATTGTGTTTGATTGTAGACACAATCAGTCCTCATGTTTGTGATAAATGAGTTGATTTGAGCACCGACACTGACAAGATTATTGAATATCTTGCATTCTAAATAAGACTCTAAGACTAATAACAATTTGAAATGTTTATTTAAGCAAATGTACTGTGCTGAACATGTCTGTATAGATAATGTACATATTAAATAAAAAAGGGCCTATTAATAATTTAATGAGCATCATTACAGGCAAGTCTTTAAATGTTTATATTAGACACACTTAATCCAGTAAGTAAAACCTCATTCCTATATGATCTCAGCACTTTCTATTTTTTAAATGCTTCCAAATACAATCAAATGTATAAAAAAAAGTGATGATTCTTTGGTTTTTAACGTTTCTGATCGGCTAGGAAGTGACAGGGATTCTAAGTATTTCATTACATGTGTCAAGGCAATATTAGAAGATTGTGATTAATAAAAAGAATAATAAATAAAGAAACATTAATGATTGTTAATATTATTTATTAGTTTACAGTGTTTTGCTTTACCCTTTTGTGCAAAATGTTTTCTTAGTGCTATTGTCATGAATGAGCAGTTCTTGCAACCATGCAAATTTGAGTGTTTTTTTGTCTTACTATTCCTGAGAGTCTACTGAATACATCTACACAAACCATATTTGTGGGACGTTACTAGCAAAATCCTACCACAAAATCAAGCTATCAACTTAAATTCAAATCTAGGCTTAACTATGCTTAACCAAAAATATTAAGAAATCATTTTAATAGATACATTTCAAAATGAATACATTAATTAATAAATTAACCTATTAATTTTTAAGCAATATATATATATATATATATATATATATATATATATATATATATATATATATATATATATATATATATATATATCATCAGCTATCTATTACATGTACTTTCATTTACTACACCCAAACCTCACACATTTGATGTTTTTTTTTCTTGATCTGTGGCCACTTCTTCTTCTTCTTCTTCTACATATTTAAAATGTTTCTGCTTCCTGCGAGTCAGAATGACAAAAGTCTTGACTGTCAATGACACTCAGGTATCATTCATATGGACTTGTGTGGTAAACACTCCACATAATAAAAGACTAATAATAAGCTTAGTATTGTTGCAAATGCTTTTAAACCATTACAAGAACATTTCGGTTAGCTGGATATGTGCGCATTGTTTTATAGCATGGATATTATTATTATTGCAACTGTTAGGATTTTCTTCCTCTTTTTCTTCTTTTTCTACTTCTTCTTCTTCTTCTTCTTCTTCTTCTTCTTCTTCTTCTTCATTAAAACTAATTGTGCAGACCATAGGGTAAGTAGTACAGACATGAAACTAGGTAGTACTCCCTCCTGCTACTCAGGGAAGTGAGATGGGCCTGATTGGCCTAATGGTGGTGCTATAATGCAAGGTTTTAACAGTTTGGTCCATTTCTAATGAATATTAAGCTGTAGAAGCAAAAATCTTTATTTAAACAGATTTCTTGTTTTTTTCTTAAGCTTAAAAGCCTCAATAACCATTTGGCAATTTAGAATTTTTAGTTAATTGGTTTAACATGCAAAACCTACTTTTGCAAACTAGTCTTTTTGGATGACAAACTAGTCAGCACACTGCAGTCCTTAGTAAGTATGACCTATTTATATTTACCAAAAACAGTATGACTGTCACATGAGGCAGTACTGAATTTACTCTAAAAGCTGTAAGTACATCCATGAATTTGCATGTAACTTAAAAGGCATGGACAGGACAAGACTCTGAGGTCATGTGTAAGGTCTGGTCATACCACAGGGCAGAGCTAAAGTCAGGAACCATGTTTCTCAGGAACCATGTGTCCGATTAAACTAAAATTTGGTATAGTACGTATAAGGGTGCCATCCTCTGGATCCTCTGTGGAGATCGTCAAGAGCACCAAATTCCTTGGTGTTCATCTGGCAGAAAACTTCACCTGGTCACTCAACACCAGCTCCATCACCAAGAAAGCCCAGCAGCACCTCTCCTTCCTGAGGAGGCTGAGGAAAGCCCATCTCCCTTCCCCCATCCTGACTGTGTTCTACAGAGGGACCATCAAGAGTGTCCTGAGCAGCTGCATCACTGCCTGGTTTGGGAATTGCACCGTCTCGGATCGCAAGAACCTTCAGCGGATAGTGAGGACAGCTGAGAAGATCACTGGAGTCTCTCTCCCCTCTATCAAAGACATTTACACTACACGCTGCATCCGCAAAGCTAACAGCATTGTGGATGATCCCACACACCCCTCACACACACTCTTCACCCTCCTGCCATCTGGAAAGAGGTACTGAAGCATTCGGGTCCTCACAACCAGATTGTTGAACAGTTTCTTTCCTCAAGCCATCAAGCTCCTCAACACCCGGGACTGAACTGTACAAAACTCTCTCTCTCTCACACACACACACACACACACTCAGGACTGAAGTGTACATAACTCTTTGTCCCTCACACACACATACACACACCCACACTCTCTCACTGTCTCTCACACACACATAACTTATATTGTTCAATACTGCACTACCTCAACCCCTGTGTTTTTCATCTGCTGCTATATTTATATTTATGTTTATTTCTATTTTGCACTACCTCTGCTACTGTATATTGTATTTTTGCCCAATACATGTTGTCAGGCCCCAAAGTTCATCATCGTCTTATTTTATTACATTTCATTGCACATTCCTTCTTTCTTTTTTTCGGTGCTAAGTGTCCTGTGTTTTTGTGTTTATTATTTTTGCACTGTCTTGTCATTGCTTTGTTTGCACCTAGCTGCACACTTTTCACTTTATGTGGCTTGGACGAACTTTCGGTCCTAGCTCTGTGTTGTTTTTTTGTGTTTGAACTTTATGTTGTATGTTTATGTAGCACCAGGTCCTGGAGAAACGTTGTTTCATTTCACTATGAACTGCATCAGCTATATGTGCTTGAAATGACAATAAAGCTTCTTGAATCTTGAATCTTGAATCAGAAAGTCATCTCTGACCCTCTTTGTTCATTTGGTGTTTCAGTAAATGATTATATACTTTAAAAGGCAAATGCACTTTGTGTTTCACACATGCATATAAGTGACCTTAGACTTTCTGTGTCTATAACAATGTTTAAAAAAAAGGATACTACTACAGAACTACTACATATTTTCCCTGTATAGGCTTTTATTCAGTATAAAAACTGGTTCATGAATAAATCTGTTGTTTTTATGAAAACTTTTGCACAAATGTGTTTCACAAAGCAAAAGCAAAAGGTTAAATTTGAACTGATGAATCACCTAGCATTCATTTATTTCATCTGATATTGTTGTTTCTACTTCAAGAAATGAACACTGTTTAATCAGCTTTCAGGGTTAAGAGCTTTTCATTTCAAAACATGGGTTAAGAGCTTTTTTTATTTTTCAAAACAAAACATTAATAACATCTCCATTTGAACTGCCAAAATAATAATAATAATAATAATAATAATAATAATAATAATAAAAATCATTAATAATAACATGTAACAATAATATTTATGTCATAATTATATTAATTATTAGATTTCTTGTTTGTTTGTTTGTTTGTTTGTTATTATATAATCATTATTATTACTATTACTACTATTACTACTACTAAGTGATTTAATGATAATTTTAATGGTTATTTCAATCCAGTTTCAGCAGTTATGACATGACATGAAGAAGGGCAGTGGTAGCTCAGTGTTTAAGATGTTGGACTACTTATTGGGGATTTGTGAATTCAAATCCCAGGACCACCACGATGCTTTCTTTGGGCCCTGAAGCAAGGCCCTTAAGCCTCAATAGCTCAGTTGTATAAAAATGAGATAAAATGTAAGCTACTCCATATAAGGGTGCCATATATGTAAATGTATGACCTACTTCCAGATTCTTTAGTAAAAACATGTATTTTGCATGAATTTTGCATTAGACTACTCAAATGTTCCTGATTCTTCAGGATGTATTTGTAAACAAACTAAGCTCATTCATAAGTCAGCAGTGCAATGTGTAAAATCATGCAGATACTTTCAATTAGTCACATCACATCACACCGAAAAATGTGATTTCAGTGAACTCAATGATGATGATATGGTTATTTCTGTCAGACAAGGCTGATCTGGAATTTTCACATACAGTAGTCACGAGAAAAAAAAACACCCTGTTTATGAGAGTTCAGGGGAGTATAGCCAGCCAGACTGGTTTAAGCTGACAAAAAAAGGCAGAAAAGCATCTTAGAACATCCAACATATCAAACCAAATAAGGTGAACAAGCCACAACCAAATTAGGTTCCACCGTTTCTGTCAGCCAAGGACAGGAATCTGAGGCTACAGTGGGCATGTAGTTACTGAAACTGGACAAATGTTGCCTGGTCTAATTAATCTTTATTTTATTTTGTGCCATGTAGATGACAGGTTCAGACACTGGCATCCACAGCATGAATCCCCACCTGCCTTGTGTCAACAGTCCAGGTAATAAGTGCAATCATTCCAACATAGATCAGAATCTCCAAAACCATTCTTGCCATGAAGAAATGAGGCTGTTCTGAGTGAACTGAGGCATTGAGGTGGTTCTAAACAGTAGTATGGTGGTTTTAATAAAGTGGCCAGTCAGAGTATATACAGAAGTTAAAATCAGGCCCTTCAGGTGCATACAAAATATATGCAAATACCACTATTGAATCCTGTCTGGTTGTGTGCTGCCTGTCATCCTCAGCCTATACTCAACCACACTCCCTTTTCAAAGTATTTTCCCTAAATATTTGTTAAAATCAATTGCAAGATTGCCTGTGTAGTAAAAGCTACTTTACACAATGTCCATTTTATGCTCTTAATGTATTATTTATAATACATTGAAATAAATACCATTAAAAAAAGAAATAATATGGCACAACAAGGCATCACCTTCACAGAACAGGTGTCTGAAGCACATGTGAACACATGCCAATTTTATTGCCTGGAAGGGGTCAGGTGAAGAAGCTTTGTATATCAGCAAGACCATAAAAGGGCACCTATATCACATACAACCAGCCTCTTTGTCTTCAGGAAGCCGTTTGTCTGTCTGTGTAAATTATTTGTCTATTTTGTCATCTGTCTTTTGTATAAAAGTATGACAAGCAAGCAATTTAATAGATGTGTCCTACCATGCCCATGCTTTTTAATGGAGAATGACTCCAACACTCTTTGTGTTGTTTGTTTGTTGGTGTTTTGGCTTCACTTTCTTTTTCTTGAACTCTCCCATGACTCAGAAGGCCATGCTTTGGACTCATTGTATTTTCCATGCCAACGAATTGTGGGTTGTGGCTAAGCAGTCTCCACAGTCTCTTTTGAGAAGCTACTTGAGGTAGCGACACAAGCGACAAATGCTGGGTCATCCATGTACTAAATTATATTGACAACTGGCTTATTTAGTTCTGTCAAAAGAATTGGCAGTAAGGCATCAAGATGTTGTGCTTTTGCACATCAGGGGCTTGGGCTCCCTGACTGTGCTTTCTCCCACTCAGAAAACCATTTTATAGGGGTAATTTGGGATTTGACAACGAAGCAGGGACAACTGTTTCCTGTATGTGTGAATTGGATCGTCAACACTATGAACAGTGTAAGGCTAGGCCATAACCTATCTGTCCTCTAGGCTCAGAGGTTATTATCTCAAGATATCAGCAGCAAACGTTATCTACTTGGATCTTCTTCAGCAATGGTCCACACAGTCACCCATCCAGGATTACCCGTCCAGCCTTTTCAGATTAGTGCAACTAATCCTGCTTTGAGCAGATAGCAAAATGCTTTCTTTGATGAAAATTTACATTCATGGGCATGCAAATTTGTGAGCAGATTTCCTGTCAAGGCAGGGCTGACGTCATGGGTGTGGCAGGAGCGAGGGGTAAGGAAAAGAGGTTGACAAAAGTTATGGTAACAGAGTTATCAGAGAAAAAACTTCACACTATCCGACTACACCACCTTAGGAATTTCACCCAAGGAATTAACAATGCACAGATTCGAATTACTGATATTGGTCAGAGACATTGGCCACAATTCAACAATAAGTTGTTTTTTGAAAATTCTTTAATAAAACAGCATTAAATAAATACGATTGCATTCATTTCTTCATCAGTAGATCACAAAGGGTCAACAAAGGTCAAAGCAGGGAACTGGAGGCCACAACAGAGGCAGAGGGTTAGACTAACCTCTCCGCAAACATACCTTCCTTGCATACACACACACACACACACACACACTCATGCAGATGATCACAACACACGGTGAGGAAAACACCACCACCAAGGACGGACCAGTCCTCTACCCCAAGTGCCCAGGCCCTGAAGATACACGTCAATGGACAGAGTAATGAAATTACTCTAATGAAATTATTGTTGGAACAGTTTGGAGCTGGCCCCTTCCTCTTCCAACATGACTGTGCACCAGTGCACAAAGCATGGATGACAGAGTCTGGTGTGGATGAACTTGACTGGCCTGCACAGAGTCCTGACCTCAACCCGATAGAACACCTTTCGGAGACTGAGAGCCAGGTCTTCTCGTCCAACATCAGTGTGTGACCTCACAAGTGCGCTTCTGGAAGAATGGTCAAAAATTCCCATAAACACACTCCTAAACCTTGTGGACAGCCTTCCCAGAAGAGTTGAAGCTGTTATAGCTGCAAAGGGTGGACCGACGTCATATTGAACCCTATGGATTAGGAATGGGATGTCACTTAAGTTCATATGCGAGTCAAGGCAGGTGAGCGAATACTTTTGGCAATATAATGTATATACACATATTTGAATATTAGAATATTAAATATTACAAATATTAGACATTTGCTTTCTTTGTTTCAAATACTTAATTTATTTATTAGACTGAACAGAACTGATTGGAATTGGTATTGGTATTATTATTTTTTTAAAAGTTGAATAATTCAAAGTTTATTGCAACAAATGGTAAACTGGATTTAATTTCTAACTATATCTGAAATCAGAGTTTCCCTAAAAAGAAGCATAGGCATCTGTGAATACTCAAATTGCAGCTAAAGAAATTGTCATGGATCTGCAGTACTCTGAGACGTCATCACGCCCCAGTCATCTGAGCGGCGCCGGTGCACCTGCTGGCAATAAGCCAAAGACTATTTAAAGGCCTTATTCGTCAGAGACGGTGGCGAGTATTGTTGACTGTTCTTGAGTTTGTGTGCTAGTTGGAATACTCTTTTGCTAATCCTCCTTAGTTTCTCCTGCAGTGGCAGTTACCGTAGTTTTGGATGTATCTCTACTCTTTTGATTTGCATTGCTGTTGTTGTATAAAGTAAAAGCTGTTTAAGTGCTTCCACCTGATTCTCCTGGCTCATTCCCTAGGCAACCTCTGACAGAAATAACATAACATTCACCAATTAAGAATCAGATTTTTACAGTGCACAACAAATTATATATAGTTCATCATATAGCAAATACAGAATATAATAACTAAATAAAGACACAGCTTAGAGAGTTGATTTTTGGTAAATGATTATGTATATTATTTAAAAGCCAAATGCACTTTGTTTTACACATGCAAATAAATGACCCTAGCTGACTGGTGTCTATAACTCTATCCACTATCAATGTATTTCATAAAAACTCCACCAAGGGATTCTATGAGCTATAATAACAATAATAACAATAATAATAATAATAATAATAATAATAATAATAATAATAAATATTATTATTATTATTATTATTATTATTATTATTATTATTATTATTATTATTATACAGGTGATATTGAGATATGTCTGCTACTGATGCTCTGTAAAGCCTTCATAACGTCTCTAATCTGAGGTGCTGTTAATTGGTGATTTCTGAGGCTGGTAACTCTAAATGAACTTCTCCTCTGCAGCAGAGGTCAGTTTTGGTCTTGCTTTACTGGGATGGTCTTCATGTGAGCCAGTTTCATCATGGTGCTTGATGGGTTTTGTAAATGCACTTGACAATACTGTTCTTGCAAGAACTATTCCAGAACACCTGACCTTCGTGTCTTAAAATAACAACTGACTGTTTTTTGTTGTCATTACATATGGATTACTTAAGTCCATGTGTGTTATTTCACAGTTTTGAAATCTCCAGCATTCTTCTAGAATGTAGAAAATAAATCCCTAAACAAAAAACATTGAATTAGAAGATGTGTCCAAACTTTTGATTGGTAGTGTATGTATCTCATTCTCTTTCTCAGATAAGAGCATGAGATATCAGTGAGCATCAGTGGATCGGTGTTTTCCTTCTTCTCCTAAATGTGTTCAAATATCATTCACATATCCTGTAGTGTTTTGGGCATACAGCTATATTCCAGTAGATAATGCTGTGCTTCCATATGTTGGTACCTACAAAAGAGGATGAACAAGTGTGTGGAGGTAAGTTTCTGTAGCGTGACATACTGGTACTGTTTGCTTGCTCACCTTAATGTGTTATTAAAATCTCTAAGAGACTTCAACTTGGAAATTTACACTTTTCTGTCTGTCAATATGATAAAAATGTCTCATAAAAATGCTGAGAATGAGATCTTTTAGTAAGATATTAGAATTTGATATAGGAAAATGTGTTTAATATCACATTACGTAATATTATATTACTACAAGACTTTCTCTGTAATTTTATTATTCTAACTCAGAAAATATTAGCACCAGCTTCACAGTTATTATACAGTTAAGCAAGTAAATATTGCATAAGATGTTTTTAGAATATTAAAACATAGTTTTGGAACATTATTAAGTATTAACTTACCTACTTATTTAGGTAGTTAATAATAGTCAGGTAGTACTCCCTCCCCAAACACAGAGAAGAAAGTTGGGCCTGATTGGCCTAATGGTCACTATAGTTTAATATTTTACATTTTAGTCCATTTCTCATGAGCACTACATGTATATTTTTCAATCCCCAAAGCCACAATAACCATTTTGTAATCTTAGATTTTTTGCTATTTGAATAGTACGCAAAACCGTCTTTTTCAAAAGAACAAAATACATAATATTGATGCCAGATGTCAATCAGTTTCACTGAGGCAGTGCTTAATTTACTTAAAAAGCTGTGACCAATGAGTGCTTACACTATTCACACTTGAAAGGCATGTACAGGACAAGATTCTGATATCATGTGCAAAGTTTAGCCTTTTATGTTGACAGGGGTCAAAGTGAAGTTTAAATAACTATTTCCCCAAAATTAACTTAATAAACCAAAATTCCATGTAAGCTGAAAATTAATGTTCCATTTCTTACTGTTAATTTCTAACTGAATAAATTCAGTAAATTTCTAACAGGTAGCTTAGATATCATCTAAAAATGCAAGTTTTTTAATGTATGATCTATTTATTTTTTCATGAATCTTCACAAATTGTTTTTATGTTGAAATAAGGTAATTTATTAATTATAAATGTATGGGAGGGTAATTTACGGCTTAATCAATTAAAAAAAAAGCATTTGGGGCTGGCATCTGTGTATCACAGATTTTTGTTGATAAACGTGGGATTCCTATACCCTAAAGATTGCTGCCTATGTCTTTTTCTTCTTCTTCTGCTTATTATTATTATTATTATTATTATTATTATTATTATTATTATTATAAACAGTAGTAATAATAGTAGTAGTTGTTGATGTTGTAATAGTAATATTCTTCTAAGCTTTCTTACCCTTTCAGTGTCAGGTGTCAGTTTACAGTTCTGGTTCCTTTGTCCAGCAGACCTGAAATACTGATGACTGGACATTGGACATCTACAGAGAAAAAATACTGTTATGTGCTATGCAATACACATAATACACTTGCTGCAGTGCAGCAGTGAAACTATCAGTAATGGCAAATGAGTGTAGCTACAAGGTATGTGTACCTAACTGAGTGTACATTCTCACAAACACACCTTTTGAAGAACATTTTCCGTCATGGTAGGGTTGCTGAGATCCTCAGTGCCGTTAAACGTTAATCTCAGGTATGCCCTCTTAAATACGGGGACTACAAAAAAATATCAATAATTGATACTGAGCAACTCTATATTTAAATTTAAATAAAATTGTTAATTGAATATAAAATTGGAACCTGCAACTCCATAGACTTCCACTTCACAGAGCGTGAGGTGCTGGGCAACATTGAGAATGATAATATTCACGTAACGACCCCGCATATTGCAGGTGTAATTTGCAGAGGATAACAACACATCTACAGAGAGAAAAACAACAACAGAGTATTAACTCTCTGTGAAATATTAAACTGATTCCAAAGTTAATAATGCTTGATGAAACTGTCATAGTTTCTATCCCTGATGATGATTTTCATTTTTTTTTTTAAATATTTTTCATAGATTTCATATTATCATAACAGAATGTGCAGAATCTATCATTTTTTAATGACACATCATATTCATTCCTTAGTTTATAGTCAGTTTTATAGTTTTATTTTGTGGAATGTCTGTAAAACATGTTAGCCCTGTTAGCCCATACTGTAGCAGCTGTAGACCACCCTCATATTTTTATAATTTTTTACCTGGGGTTGTTGTTGCCATTGTTGACTAAGGAATTGCCAATGTGGATCTCAGCACCATTTATCCGTTCTGGACAGCAGTCACCTCTGTTAGTAATGATTACATTGCTAATGTC
>NC_080738.1:11129836-11284836 GCF_019097595.1 Hemibagrus wyckioides | reverse complement strand
TTTTATTATATATTTCTGTATACTCTCTGACTCGTGCCATCTCTCTTTCTCGTTTCTTTCTCTAGCTCTCTGCCTCTTCTCTTTCTATCTCTTTCTAACTCTCTACCTCTCTTCTCTGCACTACATGCAGCCCACACAGCCGCACTTGATGCTCTTTTCCACCTCTTCGCTGAACGAGGTGCCATCGCTGCACTCGAATGTGTATTTGCGGCGCTTGGACCTCTGGCTGGCACAGCAGGCTCCTGGCTGGCATGCTCCGCTGCATTCCACCCACGACAGCATGCGTGTCGTCTGGCAGATCGCGTACCCGCGCTGCACCTGGTAGAAGTCCCGCACTGGTTCACCGCGACACTCTGACTCTAAACAGGAAAGGATATACATGTAAATAGAACCGATATGTAGAAAGATATCGGTTTTTTGTAGAGCTTAACCTACAGAGGGTCATGAGGAAGCTGAAGACTTTGTCAAGGGACTCAGGGGGCTCAAGTGTAGGACACAATGGACAGGGCGCCAACCCATTTCAGTTCAGTTTAATTTATTTTGTATAGCGCTTTTAACAGTGGACATTGTCTCAAAGCAGTAGTATAGAGACATAGAAAAATGACAAAGTTTAAAATTAAGTTACTATTTATCTTTGACATTTACCCCTAAAGCGCAAGCCTGAGGTGATGGTGGCGAGGAAAAATCTCCCTAAAATGGTGGCACTGGTCAGTAAATAATGTAAATGTTGATAATGTATAATGTATAATGTTGATATAGTCTTTAACAGTTTACAGTCACAAAGAACTGTGCAACCAGGAGCTCCTGAGGAACTAATAGGTCAGTGTAGGCGCACTCCGACAATTTTGACCTGCCAGGCAGCTTACAAGCATGTCTTTGGAAGAAACCAGAGTCACAATCACATGGTGGAGGCGGAGCTCAAACCCCTAACCCCAGGAGGTGCGAGGATATAATTGATATGTGATTTTTCAAAAACCGTCCTAGACTGATTTTTTAAATCCGTCCCCTAAACCCCAGATCTATTTTCAGTTTCCTACATTATACACAATGCCTATCAGTTACTTATTTCATCTACTTAAAGAGACTGATGCAGCAGAGCTTTAATTCTCTAGACTATCTACCTCTCTTGCCTTGCTCAAACAGATCAGCTTCCAAAAGATTTTAAAGCAGTCGTCAATGCCTTTACGCTTTTCAGCTTATAAATCGCAGTCTACCTGAGGCAAGGTGTCTGCAATAACTCAACACAAGTGTGTTATATAGCTGCATTGTAACCAGGGGCGTATCTAGGATTTGAAAACATCAGGGGCTCAGCCCAAAACATCCGGGGCTAATTGAGGAGAGGGGGTAAGCAAGAATAACACGTTTTGTAAGGGCATTTTTATGTAATATTGTTTAATAATAAACAGAAATTAACACAAACAGTATGCAACTTTAGAAAATTTAATTCAATCTTTTTTCTGACTCCTCCCATCATTTCAGAGTCTTGCTACTGAAAAGGAGTACATTAAATTCATTACATTTTCTCTCACACAGGTATACCATGCAATATTATCTCTTTTACTGCTTGTGTGTGAAGCTATGCCGTGCAGATCCTTTATTATTACTATTATTTTACAATAATCTATATTATACATGCACCTATTATTTCATTCCTGATTTATGCTGCCACTACTGTATGAATTATTCTTTGATTATTTTTTTATTTTTTACAGCTTCTCTTCTCTTATTGTTCTCTCATCTCTCATTCTCTCAGCTATCTTACTGCTTGTATCTTGTCTACTTTGTGCTCTTGATGACTTTTCTATACTATTTCTTTGAGGGTGGAATCATCAGAGAGTATCTCCGAGACTTGAGCAAAACGATCAGTTATCATACTAGTATTTCTAGTGCTGAGAATTCCTTTATCAATAGACAGAACAGCCGAATGATGGAGTCTGTTCTGGTCCATTGTTCCCCTAAGTCATGTCTGTATTTTAACTTAAATACTGCATTAGTTGAATGATAGAAAGTCATGAGGTTCGGACTGTAATGTCTTAGTGCTTTAACAGATTAGATTTTATTTAGATCTATCTTTAGGCTTATTTAATTTAAGGCTTTTGTCCGTCTTGGGTATGGAATAATGTTCTAAAGGGTCCAATATGTCAGGGGTTTTCATAATCAAAGACAGTGGGCCTCCTTTTTGACACAATATACATTTGTTAGCCGACTTTTATCAACTGTGTTAACATTAAAAATTAGAAGTTAGACTTTTATCTGAATAATAAGATTGTTGTGTTTTCTGACATTTTTATTGCTGTCCCGTTTAAGGGCTGTAAGGTGTTTAAGTCACGTGGTGTGAAAGTGGCGCTGTGCAGACTGACAGGTGTAGGACATTAAAGTATCGCGAGAGCGGTTCTACAGCATATTCCAGCGCACACTCTCGCGGTATTTTGGCGAGAGCGTGTGTGTGTGTGTGTGTGTGTGTGTGTGTGCGCGGAGATGTCAGTCAAAATCGTGCACAGTAAACGGCAACAGTGCTCTAATAAAACGATCAACATTTCATTAATTCCTCTACACTCCGGTGAAAATGTTTTCGGGATAAAACATTCGGGGCTAGATTAAAAACATCCGGGGCTCCAGCCCTGAATGAATAGCCCTAGCGACGCCCCTGACTGTAACCCAGAACCTGGAGTACTGAGTTCTGAGGTTCTCCTTACTGCCTTTTATTGTAGTGAAGCATTATTTTGGACTCCTATGTTCCCCTTAACTAAATAGATAGAGAGATAGATAGATAGACAGACAGACAGACAGACAGACAGACAGATAGATAGATAGATAGATAGATAGATAGATAGATAGATAGATAGATAGATAGATAGATAGATAGATAGATAGATAGATAGATAGATAGATAGATAGATAGATTATTTATTGATCCCATGAGGGAAATTCTTGACTCATAGTCACCTATATAGTATATAGTGTTTGGTTTAGGACACAACCACAGTGCCTTGTTATGTGGAATCATTTCATCATACAATATAATGTGACTACTTTGGCTGTATGATATACTGCATATTAGCACACTATTATTCACTCTTACGTCATTTCTCACCTTGATCGCACAATTCTCCAGTGTATCCGTTATCACAGTGGCAAAACGCGTCACCCGTGTCTGAAATCTGGCAGCGGCCGTGCTTGCACTGTAACCTTCTGCATGGGTTGAAGAGTTCTCCCTGCTGGTTACACAAAGCACCGCGGTAACCTTCCTGGCATTCGCAGCGGTAGGACTGCATGTCCAGTGGGATGCATTTTCCATGTACACACCTGCAGAGAGATGAAAAAGTGTTCGGTGAGCAATTCTGATCTAACAAATATACACAACTCTAATGCAAAAACGGTTGTTCCTTAAGGGTCAAATAATATTTATAACGTTTGGCTGATGTAATGAGTGGACATTAATGTTGTTGTTGTCCTTCAGCTGCTCCAGGAGAACATCTGATCCTCACATTTCGATTTTTTGGCATAGGTTTTACTCTCAGGATGCTCTTCCTGATGCAACCCTCCATATTTTATCCGGGCTTCGGACCAGCACTGAGAGTTAACCCCTCTGAGGCTGGGTGGGTTCTTTGCCTAGGATTTGAACCCATACCATGGTGGTGATCCTGCTGCTGGACCACCAAGGACTAATGACTGGATTTTATTGTATAATGGAGTTTTTGGCAAGAGCAGGAAACTGTGAAATTCTAGAGAATTCCAGGCGTTTTAGAGCACCACAGTGGCTTGGATGCACCAGCGATTGACCTTCTGATCAAGAGTCCTCAGATTTTGGTACTTTTCAGTTAGAATGAATTAAATTTTAATTGCATATCATTTTTAACATGATACATGTCAGATAGATCTTTTATAAGCTAAATTGTCAAGGAAAATCTCCCTGAGACATGAACAATAAACCTTCATAGAAGAAACTGTGCACAATGACGTAAAACAGTAATAAAGTGTGTGAATAATCCTGGACAGTCTTTATGATTACAGCAGTTTAGTATCATCCAAAGCAAGGGTGAGCCAACTTCTAGCCAAAGCCAGAGAAGTGTTAGAATTATGCTATGATACAATTTTATTTTATTTTATTGGTCATATATACAACTGTACACAATACAACATGCAGCAAAATTAGTAAAAATAAAATAAATAAATAAATAAAAATGTAATAAACAATAAAATACAATAAAAATGCAATTTACCCTTATAGGTAAAAAATCTAGGTAAAATATATACAAAAAATCTTTAAAAAAAATAAAATATCTGAATACATTTTGAATAAAGTGTGCAATTATGTGAAATTGTTATATATATTCTGTACAAATCTTAATTTTTTGAGACTTAAACTTACTTGTTGCCCTGGCACGGGTTGGCAGTGGGCTGATCACAGTGCTGGCCACTCCAGCCTGGCTGACAATGACATACGGGGCCAAGAGCGGCGTCTGGTTGACAGATTCCGTGTAGACAGTAAATCTTTCGACAAGGCTCACAGCCGGGCACCACGCCAGGCTTCATCTGGGTCTTGGTGAAATCCTGCAGCTCATTGTTGATGTACAGGTTCTGGATGCAGCCATGGAAACTGGAACCGTTCTGAATGTGCCATGCGCGTGGAGCTATAGACGAGTGCACATCAACGGGCATGCCTGCCATTCAATAAAGAACAGGAGAGCAGGATTAAGAGCCTTGAACAGAGAGGTAACAGGATGGGAAGATTTAATAAATAAGAGATGAAGCATGGCAAAGGGGAGGAAGGAATATTTTAAAGAGCCGTGTTCCACACCTATGTAATCCTTATAAAAATATATATACAATATATGTATTATATTCAATTAAAATAATATAAATAAATATTTATATCATTATATATATTTTTCATTTTTCTGGTACAGATAATCATATTTCTATTTTTAATTTTTACATTTTATTATTTCTTTTTTCTTTATTTTATTGTTTTTATGACCTGGACAGTCAAAAATACTGTGCATGGTTGTTTATGTGACAGAAACATTTATTTTTTGTCACATTTATAAAGAAACGTTTATTTTTGTCACATAACGATTACAGTACAGTGAAATTCTATTCTTCACATATATCAGTTTAGGAAGTTCAGAGCACAGGGTCAGTTACGATACAGGACCCAACAGTGGCACTGCTGAGGCTCGAACCCCAACCTCCGAATACTTTGAAATGCTGAATTTTTCAAAACATTATACTGCAAGTGTTGTTTTCCGACTTTAATTAGAATTGTAAATACTTAAGAACAGTTATAAGGTGTTATAATAGTATAAATACTGGGTTCCTTAAGTGATCTTGATTCTTGATTGAGTCTGAGGTCCTATAAATCTTGAAATGCTAATTCATTTAAGACAGGAAACGATTTTGAAACGCAATGCATATTAGATTGTTTGGTGAAGTAAATACAGGATGCGATCGTGTGATTAAATGGTGTGGGACTCGGCGACTTTACAGTACAAAAGAAAAGAGAGAGGAATGTGTAAAATCATTCCTGCAGCATAGGCAAGCAACAATAAACAGCAAAGCACAAAATATAAGAGACACACATAAAAACACATCAAGCCACCCTTGAGATCTGAGACCAATTTTCATCTCCTTTGCAATAATTAGCATCCCCAACACTTTCAAGAATTTGACTGTAATGGTGTGATCTCAAGAGTAGCCATGAGAGTGAAAAATGGTTTCAAGCACAATAATGAAAAACAAACACACAGCATGCACACATCACTTTTTTTTATCGTTCTTTCTTTCTTTTTTTCTTTGGAAAGTGTAGACTGTATCTGATAGGGACTTAAAATATGGACTGAACATCAGTTGTCTAGTGAAAAATTGCGCATCTAATGACGCAAAACCAAAGGCTTTTCAAAAAGTTTTTTGCTTTTCTTTAAGCAGGGAAATGGGCCATAGCAAACACAGTCTAGGGAAATGGTAAGAGGGGGTGTTTAGGGTAGGGATGATTAACAGTAGTGTTAATTGCGAGTGCCTGCAGTGGAGCGAGGTATCTGCGCTGGGCCCCTACCCCCCACGTATAGCGGAGCGTCTCCATTGAGGGGCCTCACTGTTCCCACGCTGCCCATGGTGGTGGGCACACCGCCGTCGATCGACAAGTTCACCATCTGGTCAAAGGTCACCAATTCCACCGTGTGGAACTGACCATCGTTAATGGTCTCTGTGCTGGAGAGGGAAAGCAAAAGAGAGGAGGAGGAGAGAGAGAGAGAGAGAGAGAGAGAAAGAAAGAGGACAGAAGCAACATTACACCCTAGATATTTTTGGCTGAGTCGAGTTACATAAGCCTGTTTGACTCATACGACTGATTCACTCATTGATGTTTTTTCCCTTTTTAGGAATGAATAAATCAGAATCTGAAAATGGAATACATTTAAAAGAGATCATTTCACTGAATTAGTAATTAAGGTATGTAATATGGTGTATGGGGAATATTATTATTATTTACATACACATGAGCGACAGATTGAAGGAAAAATAGCAGTTATGGGTTAGAGGTTAAATCTATTGCTGGGAAAAGACAGCAAACAATATCACATATTATATACATATATATATATATATATATATATATATATATATATATATATATATATATATATATATATATATATATCCCTGGGTTCCATTGGTGTATCTTCTCTATCTTCTGACATACCTGTAAATGGCATGGCTGGGTTGACTGCCAGGGTCGTAGCTGACCTTGACATGACCTTGGAAGAGTTCCACAGCAATGTGGTCATTGTCTCCATTATACAGGAGGATACCATTGTCCTCTGCAGTGGACACCTTAAAGAGACAAGAAACGTTAGGGTGTGACAAAGCAGATTTCGCTTCGGTAATACAATCTGTCTAGCTAAAATGACAATATCACTGAGGACATTAAGTGTTTGAGGTCCTTGCTCAAGGGCCCAACGGTGGTAGCTTTGTGGTGCTGGGACTTGAACCCTTAATCCTTGAGCCTTAACCACTTGAGCTACCCTCGAATTATGAATTATGAATCACTGTGTTTAGTATAGGACCTTGTAGTGCTTTAACAGTGGTGAGGAATCCACACAAACATGCAATTATGTTATCAGACCAGCTCTACCTGCAAGGTGATGTTGGCCTGAGGCCAGTTCTTCAAGTCGCTCAGCAGTAGATATGAATCCCGGTCCACAAAATTGACACTGACCAGCTTCTCACAGCGCGGGCCGCCGAAGCCGGGCAGACACTGGCACAGCGCCCGACCTGCTCGCTCCACACACTGTGCATCATTCTGGCAGTCAGCCAGCTGGCAGGGGGAACGAGGCGCAGGCGGTACCTCACACAGCTGCCCGCTAAAAAAACCAGAGATTTTATTTATTACCTGTGTATCCTGAATTCATCTAAATATGGAAATGCCATTAAAGGCGTCTGTAACAATATTATAGTTTGGAGTAGGGATGCAGCGATTACATTTTGATTCCACAAAGAGTACACAAGACTAAGAGCTAACTGAGAACATTAGCGTTTGTTGTAAATCATCCGCATGTTTCAGAGCTGTATTTCAGTCAGTGATTGCAATAATCTTTTGTTTCTTGTGCTTCTCTAGTTGTTCATCGACCTGTATTTGACGAATCAGTTCAAAATAATAAACATTCATTGAAAACATTAATTAACAATAATAGAATATTAAGGCACAATTGCTAGAACACACAGCTAAAGATATGATTTCTACACCTACTGAGTGAACGTAGGCACATATTTACGTTTATGTAAGAGATTTATGTAACATGAAACAGACTGAGACTGACCTGTAGCCTCGGGTGCAAGCACAGGAGTAACCGTTGATCTCATCTATACACTCCGCGCTGTTCTGGCACTTGTGTTCCTGACAGTCGTCATAATCCACACTGCAGTCATCTCCTACATACCCAGGCGCACACATACACCTATCGGAAATAAACACACACACACACGCTATTATTAGCATTGAGAAACAATGCAGAAAATGAAAGTGGTACTTTATAAAATAAAGGTGTTTAATTTTTTTACATCTATATTATATTGTAGATGCAGGTTTGTGACAAATTAAAGGAAAAAATGTATAAATGCAGACAAATGCAGATGTTTCTAAACAGGTGTTCTAATTAAGCAATTAAAATCATCAACAAATTCGTCACCCATTTGAATATTAACCATTAAGGTGGCTGTCTTTTAGTAAATTTTATAGTAAATGTTATTACTTCGGGCCTGTTGCTGTGATAAGACAGGTTGATTGGTGCTTGCAAGGGCTGCGTTCAGGAGAACACACGTCTTCCAGCTCTTCGCACATCTCTCCTACACACACACACACACACACACACACACACATAGATATGAAAAGTTATGGAGAGACCACACACACACACACACACACACAATGTGAACCGTCTGTTTCTAATACTTTTTATTGCATCCTTTCTTTATTCATATGCCAACATTTCCACATCTGCCAGGTATTTTAAAATGACACATTTCAGCAAAGCCTTTGAACATTTTTTGGGGGGTTTTATTGACGATTTGAGGTGTAACATATGACCAACAAAATTTGGTCCTGGATTAAATGTAAATCTTTCCAAAAAAAAAAGAAAAGAAAAATCTAGTTTGCAACTTAAATCTAAACTGTATCCTTGTTTGAGTTTTTACATTAAAAATAAAAAAACCTTAAAAGAACTACTGCTCCAATATTGAAGTTTAGGTGGTTTCAATATTTATAACATAAACCAGCATGTGTTAAATAGATTGTGGAAAAAAGGGGAATGTGTTTAAACGTAAAGAAAAGTGACAATAGACTGATTTCAAGACTAAAAGTATTAATATTGTGTAAAATCAAGAATTCATAAAATTCACGTTGCATCAAGGTTTTAATTAGAAATTAAAGTTTTGTTTTTAAAACTGAATGGTGAAACAACTCGGTATAACAGAAAACATTTAAAGAAAATGAACACACACACACACACACACACACGCAAGTAGTAGTAAAGCACCAAAGTATAAAATCCAGTTTTGTTAACTTCATTATTAATAAACATTTTAAAATCAAACAAAATGCCTGTAAAAAGACATATGAAAATTTGGTACCTATGTAATAAGGAGCACACAGGCATGTGTAGTTATTCACACCGTCTTTGCAGGTTGCTCCATTCTCGCAATCGTTGTCTTCACAGTCATCGGTGTTGATTTCACATCTTTGGCCTTCGAATCCCAGAGGACATGAACAACTGAGGGAGGAAACTCTGATTAGTGATTTAACCTACAGTTAGGGCATTTTATATATATATATATATATATATATATATATATATATATATATATATGTTATAATTTATTATTATATATTATTTTATTATATATATATATTAAAATTTATTATTATATATTATTTTATTATATATATATATTAAAATTTATTATTATATATTATTTTATTATATATATATATATATATATATATATATATATATATATATATATATTAGGGGCAATAGAGTTTACTAAATATTATTTCAATGAAATTTCCTATCCATTTCACATTTCTAACACTTTAATAGATGAATAGAAGCCACGTTTTCTACCTGTTTAAACACAACACACAGTGCAGTTCAGTGTGATATTTTATACCACAGCTTTCTTGATTCTGATTGGTCGGAATTTGTTGATTCATTTTCTATAAAAGTATGACTCAGACACTATTTTGTTTTCAAGGTCCTAGTTCCAATGCGTTATAGTTTCTATAGCAACAACTCTTACGCACAGGCTTCTATGGTCTGATGCTCCATAATACAAAAAGAATGTACAGGTAGATTAGTTGTTGGTGAGGTTTTCTGTAAGGAAATTTATTCAGCATTTTTGGAAGGAGTCTCCAGTGTCAGTATAGTCAAAGCTAATGGTAATTTAAAATAAATAAATAAATAAATAAATAAATAAATAAATAAATAAATAAATAAATAAATAAATAAATAAATAAATAAATAAATTCATGGTTCTTGGTAACATGACTATATATATATAACATAATATAATATAATAAAATATAATACGTGATATATATAAATATAATATGTGAACGTAGCATAATTATTAGCAGGAATTAACTTATGTCCTGGATGTTCCACACTATTAAATATAACTATAAATGGATAAAAATTGCTGTGGTGTATATATATATATATATATATATATATATATATATATATATATATATATATATATATATATATATATATATATATATATATAAATATAAATATATATATATATATATATATATATATATATATAAAATTTTTAAAAATATTCCGAGATGTGCTGTGATTAGATTGAAATGCATAGGACCCATCTTGTTATCTTTCATTTTATAAAATTTTTTTTTTATTTACAACAAACACACATACATGTAGCTATCTTCTTCTTCGGACGCTTGGCACGTTCCTCCATTAGCACACGGGTTACTGATGCAGGCGTTGAGGGCAGTCTCGCAGTTCTTTCCCTGTGTAATTATATGAATAAGCGCTTATGGGAAAATCCAGCATGGATGAAAAAACAGGTGAGGTCACAATCTATGTTTCTAAAAATCAAACTAAATGCATAATGCCTCTCACCTTGAAGCCTTCTACACATGTGCACTTATACAGTTCTGCTGAATCTGTCTGGCATGTACCGTGGTTCATACAGGGGTTGGACAGGCACGGGTTACACTTCGCCAGGACTGATGGGTCAGTTTCACCTGCAAAACACACACACAAACACACACACACATATATTAGTAGTAGTACAGCCCTAAAAATAGAAAATAAAATCCATACAAAATTCCTCACACACCACAACACCAGAGGACGCAGTCGCCCGAATAATCTTTACTCATCATGATGAACTACACTACCAGTCAAAAGTTTGGACACACCTTTTAATTCAATGTTTTTTTGTTTAGGGATTTATTTTCTACACTCTAGAACAATACTGGAGATTTCAAAACTATGAAATAACACACATGGACTTCAGTAATCCATATGTAATGACAGCAAAAAACAGTCAGTTGTTATTTTAAGACACGAAGGTCAGGTGTTCTGGAATAGTTCTTGCAAGAACAGTATTGTCAAGTGCATTTGCAAAACCCATCAAGCACCATGATGAAACTGGCTCACATGAAGACCATCCCAGTAAAGCAAGACCAAAACTGACCTCTGCTGCAGAGGAGAAGTTCATTTAGAGTTACCAGCCTCAGAAATCACCAATTAACAGCACCTCAGATTAGAGCCGTTATGAAGGCTTTACAGAGCATCAGTAGCAGACATATCTCAATATCAACTGTTCAAACGAGATTATTGTGGATTTCGGCCGCCTTCAGCATTGTTTTACAATGTAGAAAGAAATAAACATCAGGAAAGACCATGGAATTAGAAGGTGTGTCCAAAAACTCAGATCTCAATGTTCAATCATTTCCTACAACAGCATATCCCAAAGTGTTTTATTCTTCTTATACCACAGCAGTGTAAGAAGTCAGTGGTTATAATATACAAATGAATGACATGTGACATGTCATGATTGTGATGGAAAACATTCTGACAATGGAGACTCTTTCCATAAATGTTTTAAAAAAAGTCTCCTTATAGCTTCACAATATCAATAAGTATTTACTAAATAGCATGTTTTTTTGTTTTCATATTTTAGATCATGTGACTTTCCTCTTCCAGTCTGGACTATAGTCAGAGCTGTGATAGAAAATGAATCAATATATACAACACAACAATGCTGCACTAAACTGTTTAACCTGGACATAAACCTGGATTGCCTTGAAGTTACATACACTATATTGCCAAAAGTTTTGGGATGCCCCTTTGCAGCTATAACAGCTTCAACTCTTCTGGGAAGACTTTCCACAAGGTTTAGGAGTGTGTTTATGGGAATTTTTGACCATTCCTCTAGAAGAAGCGCATTTATGAGGTCAGGCACTGATGTTGGACAAGAAGGCCTGGTTCAGAGTCTCTGCTCTAATTCATCTGAAAGGTGTTCTATCAGGTTGAGGTCAGGACTCAGGATCTGCAGCTCAGGTCAGGATGTGCAGGCCAGTCAAGTTCCTCCACACCAAACTCACTCATCCATGTCTTTATGGACCTTACTTTCTGCACTGGTGTACATTCATGTTGGAACAGGAAGGGGTCATCCCCAAACTGTTCCCACAAAGTTGGGAGCATGAAATTGTCCAAAATGTCTTGGTATGAAGCTGAAGCATTAAGAATTCCTTTTACTGGAACTAAGGGGCCGAGTCCAACCCCTGAATTCAATGATTTTGAGGGGTGTCCCAAAACTTTTGGCAATATAGTGTACTCTGCCTGGTTAGAAAATACATTTTGGTATATTTAATATCTTTAAGCATTAACTATGGTGAAATACGACACACTGCTTGAGTATGAAATTGTGTCCCCAATTACTGAGTGACAGTAGTTTATCACAAGTAATGAATAAAGGTAAGCTAGTTTGTTGAACCTTTCTCACCAGAGGCCAAAATATGTTTTGTTGTGCCGAAGTTCAGCATTGTCATGTCAGAGTAGTGTGTAATATGAAGCGCAAATGAAAGTAGACAGTCAGAGCTTTAGGAATTTGTATTTTTTCTGCTTTTTCTTAGCCTACTATGGGTAATAGTTCCAAACAATAAAAACGGTTAGGTTTGTGTGTGTGTGTGTGTGTGTGTGTGTGTGTGATTATATCCTTGATATCACACCCATTTCCACTCTCTATGATGCCCCAAGTGCTTATTTCTAACATTTGAAGAGGTAAGTATGTCTCAGACTGAACGTCAACAGTGTCCTGACTCATTTTAGATCAGACTAGAATAATTCATTTGTTTATACTGAGGAAAAATGTCCCTGAAGTGGATTTCCATTCCTCTGGTGGAACAGAGCAGCAGTGTACTGGTGTAAGGGTTCAAAGAATTTGTAGCATAGTGTAAGGAACATATTATTAAGGTAAAATATACCATGGCACTCAAACTTCTTGGCTGGCGTGGTGAGGAGCAGCTTTCCCTCCATTTCAGGTGGCCCGGTACAGCGGGCGATACCCGGCTCCTTATAACCCGTCTTCACCCAGTCTGAGAGCCAGCGCAAGCGGCAGTCACAGTACAGCGGGTTGGCACCGATAGCTCTGAAAAAAATGACACTTTACAATTAAAAAACGACTTATAAACAGACATTATGCTTTCACTGAAGCAAGGTCTGATCTTGTATTCCAGTCATGAATCCAAAAGTTAAATACATGTAGTCTTATAGACACTAGAGGGCGCTCTAGGACTGTTCATGATACTGAATCAACTTTGAAATTCTTGTAGTGTGTGTGTGTGTGTGTGTGTGTGTGTGTGTGTGTGTGTGTGTGTGTGTGTGTGGAAAAAAATACAGCCATTAAACAATGAAAGCAGAAAATAGACACAAAATAGATAAACGGGGATAGACAGGCGGATGTCTGGACGGTTTTAATATGAGACAGACAGGCTCATATTCTCTCTAAGATAGATAGATAGATAGTGACAAGATAATCTTATAAAAATAATAATCTAAAATATTTAATAATATTATTTATAAATAAACATTCATTAAAATGTGTGTAAAACAATTAAATTATATTAAATCTATATTAAATTACAGATTTTTTTTTTTCATTTTTTAAAATTGAAAATAAAAAAGATATTTGATTTCACGGTCAGTATTGGCATTTAATTTCTCCCTATATATTTACGTATTTGCTATTTAAACAAATGAGACAACAAAGAAGGAAGAGTGGAAAAAGACATAATACTGATAATATGGGTGTGTATTATAATAATAATAATAATAATAATAATAATAATAATAATAATAATAATAATAATAATAATAATAATAATAATAATAACAATAATAATAATTACAGGTTAAAAAGTGCAAACTTTGTCTGAATAGACATATGTGCAGATGTTTAGGGCCACACGCACACAGGCAGCGCAGACTACACTGTCAGAATTAACAAAAACACATGCTAGCAGTGTGTGGGAGTTGTTGCAGGCAGGACACACTGCGGCCCGAGCTGTGTACAGAAGCCACAGACCACAGAATGCCTGCACCATGTGAAGCGCCTATGATCAACTGACAGTTAAAGTGCTCTGTGTGTGTGTGTGTGTGTGTGTGTGTGTATGTGTACATTCTCCGATTTAACACAAAGCAGACTAACTGAAGGCTTTTGCTCAGATGAGATGTGCTCAGTTTATGTGTGTGTGTGTGTGTGTCTGTGGGTGTGTGTGAGACACAGAGAAAGAGAGATAGAGTGTGTATTCCTGTGATCTTTACACTGTAGCCATACTCACAAGTGAGACAGAGACACTGCGTCACTGAAGATCCCATCAGGAAACTCGGAGATGTCGTTACCGTGCAGGGACCTGAGAGAAGGGAAATGAAACACAATCACACTTACACTGTGCACTCTTACAAAAGCCAGATCTCTCCTGTTTAGCACTTGCTATTACTATTGTGTTACCGTCATTAAGTCACGCTATTACTGTTACATGTAGGTGAAATTATACAGGAGATGGAAACTTGGAAATAATAAAATATTACATGCATGAATGTGGACGGTGTGTATTGGGAGATTAAAAGACTCAACACGTTGGTTCAAACTCATTTGGAAATAGTTATATGTTTTTATAAAAAATATACAGTACAAAACACCCTTAAATGATCTCCCTGGTCCTATCATGCAAGATTTGCTTGTATTAATCCTTTATTCCCTTCTTTAGCAATGCACTGATTTATCAGTCATTTTCATTAACAGCTTTATCCTGTTCCAGGTCTCACTGGATCCGGGAATCTATTCCAGGGACACTAGATTATTCCCTTATTGGCTTGGCCAGCTCCTCTCACACTCTCATTCACACCTTTGGAGAATTTAGTGTTGCCACACCACTTACCAGCATGTTTTGGGGGGTGTGAGGAAACTGAAGAACCTGATGCAAACCTTATGCAGACATGCAAAACTGCAGGATCAAACTTCAGGTGATCCGGGAGCTGTGAGGCGGCCTGCACTGCACTGATTTTTGCCTTCTCTGAATATACACTACACTACCATAGACGGAATGCATATGAACCGATAATATTAGATCATATTTCACCTCCCACTCCCATACTTTCAGCCTCTTATCATAACTTTATGTTCATTCTAGAAAGAATCCCAGTGTTTGCAATACAATTATATACAATCAAATGGATAAGTGGAGCAGAGAGACATTATTTCCTGCCCGGTTATCCTGTTTCACTCTTCACGTTAGAAAAGAAAAGTGATTTTCTTTCCTTTAAAAGGTGTTCCTGAGTGGGAAAAATGTATGTTTTACTTCTTCAGCCTTGAGGTTTGAAATGACAGCCTGGATTTTATGGCCTGCATAATGCACAGAATTGCACTTTTTGTTTTTAACCCCCATGCCTTTTATCACGCTAATCCTCATTTCGTCTGTACATACAGTCTTCCCAGTGGACAAATCAAGCGTAGTTACTGTAAGCCCTGACTGAAGCCACAGCCTTGCCCCATTCTTGCAAGTTTGTTTTTCTTTTCCCTCTGTTACTTTTTCGACACCTGTCGCTGGTGCCACGGCGGAAGTCGAAACTATATTTTGGCGCTGCGGTTTTGGCAGCAAGCTTGCATGGAATTCAGCGGTGCTGGTGTTGGATTACGCTGGATGGACCGCACTCGTCTGGTTGGAGTGAGAGAGAGGACGAGAGCGAGGGCGACAGGGAGAGTTCCTCATCTCTCAGCAGGACGATTAGGTGACAAGACGATCAAAGGCTTAATGGTTGCAAAACAATATGGACGTCCTAATCCATCAGGTCATTACCATGTGCTGCTAAAAAGACCCATGACTTGACTGTCCATGTCTGGGATTCATTCCTTTCTATCCCCTTCTCTTTTCTTCACTTCCTCACATCCTAGTCTCATTTCTTTCTGGACCGAGTGCAAACCTCATCTTTTCTTCCCCGAAAGGCCAATTAACAGCCTGTTAATACCAAATCAAAACCATATTCAAGCCAGATCCAAGAACATGCAGGTCTGCACAATTATTTTCGCTCTTTTCCCAATCCCAGTAAAAAACAAGTTAAAGGTGACGCTTTATGATCGCTTTAGCACCTAGGTGCTTGTTTTTTTTTTTTGTGTGTGTGTGTGTGTGACGGCTACCTCAGTCTTTCATGCCTGGCGGCTTTGAACCCCTGAGCCCTTTCGAGTCTTTAAGCGAACTGTTAAACAGTTATGTCGCGACGCGTTATTTAAGCAAAACGGCGGGGAGAAAAGAAAAAAAAAAAAGGTGGCAATTCATATTTTATGGAAAGTCTTTGAAGAATCTGACTAGCAATAAAGAGATCAAAAGTTCTACCGTGACTGTGATTGCTTCTGCTAGAGCTAAACGGTGATTGAGACAATAGGGTGGTCCAGACTACTGCGGCTGTGGGGGGATTCAGTTTTAAGAGATCTTGGTAGGGATACGCTGCAAATGAGCACAACGTTAAAGAACATCAGACAGGGCAAGCACCAATGCAGATTTATAAACATCAAAGAAACCGGGGCAGGGCAGGAATAGACCGTATTTGCTAATGATCATCGGATTTTGGCATCATTTAGCCGTTAAAGAGCAGGGGGATGTTCGAGGCTTTGTTGCGGGCCGTAAAAACGCATGTCTGGAGGGCCACATGTCACAAGTCTGCTGCTAACACAACCTCCCCCCCCTTTCCCACCACACACTCACACACAAGCATCAAGAGTTGAGATATAAAGATTCTGGAATACATGGCCCTCTAGCCACACACACACACACACACACACACACAGTTCCATCTGTCAAAGTGCCCTCGCTTTCTCCCAGTCCCCACACACAGATGGCTTTTTTGCTTTTTCCCCTCCTGAATGAAGGGAGTCTTCAAAACACAATTTGGCAACATTCTCTGCTTAGTTTCCTCTCCATAACTCTTGGCGCTGCTTGAAGTGCACAGAAGTTCATATGCAGGCCACCTTCTAAAGGTGGAAATCATGTCCCTGGCAGTCAGAAAAAATGGGCCATGGCTGATTTTGAACCTCCTGGCACCCTGTCACACACTTCAGTAGCAACACTGATCTAGGCTCAGACTCTGTCAGGCGGTGTAACTGTACCCAGTAGGCTATAAAAAGAAAGAAAGAAAGAAAGAAAGAAAGAAAGAAAGAAAGAAAGAAAGAAAGAAAGAAAGAAAGAAAGAAAGAAAGAAAGAAAGAAAGAAAGAAAGAAAGAAAGAAAGAAAGAAAGAAAGAAAGAAAGAAAGAAAGAAAGAAAGGATCCCACATGTGCATTTGTACTTTGCAAACGTTCTGGAATACAAAGTGTGCTGTTAAAATATCTTTACAGGTTCTGCCACCTTCCTGATCCAACATTGCTACCTTAAAAAAATACCTGTTTACTCGAGTAACACTATTATTGAATGATAATTTAAATAAATTGGCTTCATTTAAAAGATTGTCATGTCATATATTTCACTCAAGTATTTTGCACATGGATACTCCTATCTGAAATTATATTGCACTCTTTAATCCATACAAATATCTAAATGTGTTCAGGATTTTTATTTATTTATTTATTTATTTATTTATTTATTTATTTATTTATTTATTTATTAATTAATTATTAATTTATTTTCAATACCTTTTAATTTTTTTTTATTATTACTCTCATTTCTTGCATAAATTTTGAAATGAATCGATCAATTTTAAATTTATATACCGAATGTTTTGTATAATTTTAATAGATATATTAAAGCCGCTTTATGGCAAATATCTATTGTTAAAAACTGCGACTCAAATTAACCTGGACTGAATTGAATTATTACTCTATGCTACATGCATTGTCTACGTATTTCTGAATTTCATTGAATTAGGCTTAAATTATGGTAAAATAAAAAAACATATCACATAATAGATACCAATACAAATAAAATCAGTTGCTCCTTATCAGGATTTCTTTATCGTTGTGAAGTTGCAAGGAAACTGGTGATAGGTTGAAGTTAATCATTAAAAGCTAAAACGGATTTTTGTACGAGGAAAACAAAACGAGACGTACAGCAGACGGAGAGAACGAAGTCCTGAGAAAGCCAGGGTCGGAATGCAGCGGAGTGCATTGTAACTCAGGATCCTGTTTAGATAGGAGAGACAGTGTTAAATTAGCCTTTGGATTTTTAACATATACAGAAAATGTTCTTTTGAGTAATGAAGCGGTTTCTCACGAACGGTGAAAACGTACAAGGTGGTGAGCTGGCTCATGTTTGCAAAGGAAGCGTTTGTCAAGACGTTGATTTTGTTGTTGCTCAGGTCACTAAAGAAGCAAACAAACAAGACAATGACAGAACTGACCATTAGTTCAAAATATCACACACGTCCTACGTCTCACTACATTTAATTAAAATAAAAAAATAAAATAAAATAATAGCAGAAAGAGGCATGTGAAACACTTACACCAGCTGCAGATACTTGAAGGTGGCAAGCTCTTTTGGCACGACGCTAAACTGGTTGCCGTCCAGGTACCTGCAGAGAGAGGCAGTCACGGTTAAATGCTACTTCTCTTCCCATATCGTCAGCGAGAAAATATCTCTCTTTTCCAGAACAAAAGACTCTCAGAGAGTCTGTCACCCACAGTGTGTTATAATAGGCCGCCTTTTTTGGCAACTGGTGCTTGGCCTACACTGAAGAGAAACAGTAGGGGTGTATATTAATAAAGATAATGACAATACAAACTTTATTTACATAGAACATTTTGTAAATCGGAAATTACTACTTACAGTGGGTTTAAGTATTAATATTATTATATAATGATCCTCAGTACAAGCCAAGTATAGATAGATAAACCTAGAGGTAGAAACTTATAATATTATAACGTCGAATATAAATTGTGTATTTTTATACAGTACAATGGAACCTCGGTATACGAATGCCATACCTTATGAATTTTCTCCTTAAGAATTGAAATTTTGCAAGAAATTTGCATCAGCATATGAAGCAATTTCAGCATACAACGAACCGAACTGAACGGCGGCTAAGTTGCGCGTACGTTCGTTCAAAACTTTTTGCGTCAGTGGAAAGCCTAGCAACGCCAACCGAAGTGATTTCAGTCAGCAAAAGCTGTTGCAAAAGAGTCAACCCACGATACCTTCAGCATGCGTTCAAAAGCTAGGTGATTTTTCGCACATTTTTTGTTGACAGATTGGTAGCAAGAGTGGTCTGTTTTATTTTTAGCCCAAGCTTGGTGCCATGACTTCCTTTGAGGAGCCTTGACATGGAGTGCTTGGCTTGGGTCAGTTCTTTGTAAGCAGCCATACAGTTTACAAATTGTGAAATCTAGATGACTGGACCAAAGCCTTTCCAAATCAACAGGTCTTGTGGCTTCTGGTATGCACTGGTTAGTACCAAACAAAAGTAGTCCAAGGAAGGCCAATCGGTGACCCAGAAACAAGGTCATGGCGCCAAAGGTTTACTGATTGATTCGTTTGAGGAGAGCTACTGTAGCACAAAGTGCTGAAAAAGTTAATTGGTGTCCAAGATGCTGACCCCTGGGCATTTACAATGGGCATGTGGACATCATTACTGGCTCAAGGAGCAATGGAAGAAGGTGACAGGTCTGGTTAATCACGTTTTCTTTTTTATCAAGTGGACAGCCGGGTGAGTGTGCCTCACTTATCAGGGGAAGAGATGGCCCCAGGATGCACTATGGAAAGATGTGAGATTCTCTGGGCAATATTCTGCTGGGAAACCTTGGATCCTCAACCCTGTCAAATTGTTGCAGACCAAGAACACCTATTCATGGCAATGGTATTTCCTAATGGTAATGTCCTCTTTCTGATGGATAATTCTCCATGTCACACTGCAAATATTGCTCAGGAATGGTTTGAGGAACATGACAGAGTTCAAGGTGTTGACTTGGCTTCCAACTTCCCCAGCTCTCAATCTGATTGATTATCTGTGGGATGTGCTGGACACCTCACAACTTATAGGATTTAAAGTAGCTGGTGTCAGCTACCACAGCACACATTCTTGTGGAGGTCTTGTGGAGTCCAGGTCCATGTCTTGAAGAATCAGAGGGATGGTGTGTGAAATAAAATGGTATAAAAGTTAAATTTGTATTGGCGCATTAATGTGTGTTTGTAAACATGCGTGTTTAGCATTGTATGTGTCTGACTGAATGACTGATGACTGCATGCTTTCTCGCTTGTTTGTGCTTGTGTGTGGAATGTGTCAGTCCTTCACTCACTCACTCACTCACACACACACACACACACACACACACACACAAAAAGCCATTTTGTATCCTGTCACCCCTCCTGCTGCCCCATATATATTTTATGCTACCGGACACAAAAGACCGGTCACTGGGGTGTGTCAATTGGTGTAGAGGCGGGGTTCAGTGAACTCAATGAAACCTGTCACATACTATTGTCTATGCCAAGAAATTCAAAAAATGGAGGATGGGGTGTAAAATTCTCTGTTTTGGCTAATGACTGTGGTTAAGGAGCTTAAAGATGAAAGCAGGACACATCTGGAACGTATGCGCTTACCATCAGTGAGAGCACCTGTATTTGGAAATGACAGGATGGTCTGGAAAAGAGTGCTGCACATTGTTTGGGGGTAAACTTGGGGAAAGCAGATTGATACCTACAAGTGTCCAAGTTTCCATCACTCCTACTCATCATCATGTAATTTTGCCTTTGGATGCTTTTTTATTTTTTTCGCTCCAGAGTTGCATATCACCTTCCCAATTTGCCTGGGGTTCTTTGGCCCTGAGCACCTGAATGACATCAGCCCTAGTTCCACAACCTCTTGGGAGCCACACTCTGAGGAATGCGGTTATTTATTTTTCTCTTGGTCTCATGTTTATAGCAAAACCAGCCGCATCAGTCCTCAGAAGTAAGGGTAGTACAGAAAAGAAATGTGCATTTAGAAAATTCAAAATGAAAGCACGCGTATCAGATATCAATACGTTTAGCTATTCATGAGCATGTGAAAAATGATGTCTTTCTAGCTGCATTTCAGTTTTATATCAGATTTGGCTGGCTTTGCACAGTACAGCATAATGACCATATGTTTGTGATTGAGTGTCTTGTTAAAAAATAACGTATAAAAAGTGCTTCTCCTTGATATTCCCAGAACTAGACTTACAGCTCTGTTACATTGCGCGGGATGCCCTTAGGGAGGGAATGAAGGTGCTTGTTGCTACAGCGGACCACTGTCTCCAGGCAAGTACACTCGCTCGGGCACTGGGGGCGTGGCAAGCAGCTGGCATCCTCTTGGCCTGTGTCATGGGACACAGAGTGGTCAGTAAATAGAACAGAGAATAGAAGATTTAAAGACAGACAGAGGACAGGAGAGCTCAACAACCTACTAACAGAACCTGCATTTATATGTGTTTAGTAAATCTGAAAACCTGAGCTGGAATCTTTCTGCCATCTCCTAGTACCAAACATAGCATCAGATGTCCTGTGAAGCTTTACTATTTATATCGGTATCTGTTCAGAATATATTATCTCTTCATAATGAATAATGACAGGAGATAAATCCGGATAAGAGAAGTGTGACTGGTGTCAGACTCACAGTACTGCAGGGTTAAGCATTCTGCCTCATTTCACACACCCAATTGAACTCATCAGCCAATTACCATGGGTGAATTTAGCATGTAAGAAAGCTCAAAACACAAATCTCTCTAGAGCTGTGGCCCTCTAGGACCTGACATTGACACAGATAGTACTGCCCTTAGTAACAAAAACAATGATAAAGCAACAGAAACAACACTGAACGATGGAAAATCTAACATTTAATATGTATTGATTGTGTATTTAGCAAAACTTCCTATCCTAGTTTTGATTCTAGTCTTTTCTTATTGTACTGTACAGTAATTCCAATAACAATAAATATTGGAAAATACTGGTTTAACTCTAGTTTGTTGTATTCATCTTTTACCCAGGTTCTGGTACATTAGTGAGAAAGAGTTTCTACCATCTTCACAGCGGAAATCTGGCAGAGCCACATCCTGCAGCGGAATCTCCTTCAGGAAAGCAGGACGCTGACAGCGCGGGTTGCCAGTGACAATCTTGCGAGTCCTCAGCCAGTCGCCTAGCCATGCTAACCGGCAGTCACAGTTAAAGGAGTTGGCCAGCAAGTTCCTGCCACAGGAACAGAAAAATATCAAATGAAATTGCAAGACAGAAAAGTCAGAATAGATAGAGTCAGAGTTAAAGCCTGTTTCCTTCATGCTAATCAAAACCAGCTCTGTTGCTCCTGAGCTGCTGCTCGAGAAATTTGATACTAACTCTCTAAATTGCTGGAATCACCCAAATACACAAAGACTGATGACTGGGGCAAAGAAGTATTTGGTTGGTTTTGTGTGAACCTCAAGGCCAAGAACAAGAAACCAAAATTTTGGTTTAAGTGCAAAATAAAGGGAAAATTGTGTTTGAACGTACAGGGTCGAGAGGGTCTGAAGAGTGTCAAAAGCTCCAGGTGAGATTGTGGTCAGCTGGTTGTCATAAAGGGACAGCAGACGGACATTGTACAAGCCGGTGAAGCTGTTGTTATGGATGCAGCTAATGCGGTTGTTGCGCAGCATTCTAAAAAAAAACAGAAAAAAAAAAAACAGTTATATGTAGTGGTAGTATGTCAAAGGTAATAGATCTCCAAAGCTGTTCCAAAGGAGTTTGTCAGTTTAATAATGAAGACCACCAAAAAATTCAATATGATTGGTATGAGGCACTACGTCTATTTTCTATTCCATCTATTATATAACAAATATTGTAACCTAAGGCTATACTTTACTCTCATCTTTTTTTCCCACTCCATATATACTCATAACTCACAGCATTCGCAGCCCCTCCAGACCCCGGAACATGCCACTGCGCACGGAGTCCAGTTGATTGGCCGTCAGGTGAAGCTCAGAGACGGACGAAGCGCCCTCAAACGCACCGTCTTCGATTTCAGTGATCTTATTGTTGCTGAGGTTTCTGCAAGACAGACGGCAATATCAAAAGAAACCTTTGCCATAGTAAGTTTGAAACACGTGTCTGAATGTGGCTCTGGGGTTTGTTCTTACATTTTCTTCAGCTGTGTCAGAGATCTGAACGCGCCGTTAGCTTCCAGAGAAGTGATTTCGTTGTTGTTCAGGCGGCTTCAGGGACGGCAATGTGAAACAAAGTTAAAAAAAAAAAAAAAAAAAAAAAAACCAAACAGATAATGGTACATATAAAGCCAGATAGACCTCCTAGCCCTGTTAAAACAATCAGTCCTGTTGGCATGCTGGCAAGGCAAAATTCATGCAAATCCGAGTCCCTACTGAATAAAGATCAGTGGGTAAACTTTCAGCATTAATGACTACAGAAAACCACATCCTAAACTGAGGCAATGGGTTTTGCCACTGGAGATTCGTCATCTACAGGAAAGAGAACTAGACGTTGTAGTAATGCAGGAGCTTCAAGAGATTAAAGTGTAATCACTGTGTGCGTGTGCTGGACAGGTTTACTCAAAGAGAGTTTTTTTTCCCCCAGTTCATGAGGCTGCAAGGTAATTAGTAAATGGAGAAATATATTCAAGTCATTTCATACCATACTCCCTGGTTTTACAGAGATTCGCTATCTACAGTATCTTAAACTTTTGTTACTGTATATTGAGTATAAAGTGAAAGAAATTAAGCTGCAGTGAAAGTGAAGGTTTTATCTGCAATAGTCTTTAGTTGAAAGTAGTCTAGCTCTGCTTGTATAATCCACATGAGTTTCCCATTTGTCCAGTTGTTAGTGAAGATGAATAGCCCTGATTTAGAGCTTCCGGTCATGCAGAAATGCTTACAGCTCGGTGGTGGAGGCCGGGATGTGTTCAGGGATCTTGGTGAGGCGCAGATTGGAGCAGTCCACCACGTTGGATTCACAGCGGCACTTGGCTGGGCAGACTGGTTCATTGTTGCATTCATTGTTCAACCTGGTGTCCTCAGTGCCTGAAGGAACACAGATGAAAAATTCTCATATTAAAAGAGCTTCTCTTCACCTCCCTTAAGCTTTATGAAATTTATGGTCTCTCCAATCTTTGGACATGCCTTAGTCTTCACACATTAAATCATTATACCAGCAAATTCATTCAAATGTTTTCTCCTCAGCTCATCAGGTTTTTTGCTTGCCTGCAGTGAATCATCTATCAGATACTAACTCAGAGTCAGGCGATGTGTTTCCCAGTCAAGGTTTCCTGCTGTCTTTTGTGGTGTAAAAACAGCAGTTGTTTGGCTCTTGCAGATCTATGTGGGAATTGCTTTGCCAGAAATATGGGGACTGCGCAATCAAAACGCTTCAACGGAAGCTCAGAGAGCTGAGATTTTTCTCGGAGCGAGATATAATTTTTCTGCCTAGAGAATATAGGTGACTGTAATCAAATATGACCTACAGGGTTCAACAAAAAGTTCTGAATTTTGATTTTAATAGTCAGTTAAATATATGTGACATAGAATGATTTTTTTAGTGCAGCATTTCTTCCCAGTTTGGTCATTTGCCAATTCTCCTGCCCACTAGCCAGCCCTTACATGACAGCTACCAACCCATAAGGGTAAAGGCTATCTTCCTTTGAGATTATTAAAGCCAGAGAATGTGTTTGCTGCCCAGTCTGTGTCACAAGGAGCACTAAGTGAGAAAGAAAGCATTATCTGCCCTTTTAAGCATACTTGAACTCACAGATGCATACGTTTGTTTAGTGTCGCTCTGATTGACAAGGGAGAGAATGTACCTTCCATCCAGGCTATATGGAAAGTAATGCTTTCTAGGGATAACGGACATGTATGACTGCATTATTTACACTCATGATCGTCTGCTAATACAGCAAACGCTTTCTTTTGCATCACTTAGAAGCTCTGCTTAAGTGCTGGACATCACATATACGTTACATGTTCATACATAATTAATCTTCATTAAATGCGTTATACATATAAAGTTGTTGTGTTTTAACATTGTTTTTTCACCAGTGTCCAGGCATTCCATTCCGATATTTTCAATCAAACAAATGTATTATTTTATCTTCACTGAGTCTGATATAAAATGAGCCACTGTTGCCTGAGATGTTTTCACTTCGGTTCAGATTATTTTACGCTGAATTTTTGAAGCTTATGAACAACCACTTGGGGCAGACCAGAAATGGGTGTGATATTGATGTTATTTTTTCAAACCTTTCTCTGAAAATATTGCCCCAAGTAGGCCAAGTAAAAACAGAAACACTCATGAAATGCTACAAATCCTTATAGCCCTGAGCGTCTACTTTTATATGAGCCATTAAACACCACTGTGGAGTGTGACATGGCAAAGTAATTCAATGCTGAACATGGACAAAAAAAAGGCACAAATCCAATATTAAATGGATAACTTATCTATATTTAGATAAAGGGAGCGGGCATAACTGTTGGAACGGGTTCCATTGGTTAATCATTCCGTGGGTCAGAAATCTTTCGGAACTGTGGGAGAAATAAAAGTACGCACCTATATTGCATGTAAGCCATAAAGTTCACAGGACCACCATCATACTGGTTCTTTCTCTCACCGTTTGTGACTCACCAAGAATAGACTTAATGTGCCAAGGTGCTTGAACACAGTTATATAATAGGCCTTAAATAATTAAGCACACAGATTCCACTTGAAGCCACTTATAGTGAAAGCTTTGTGGGCTTTGGTTGGATGGTGCACTATTGTTGCTCTTGCTGTGGCTGTGGGTAGCTGTTAACGAGCCGAAGTGCTCCTGGCTACAGCGTGTGGGAGAAAAAGCCCATTCTCACTCACCACAGACAAATCCATCTGATGAAATGTTAAAAGCTAATTTGTTGTTTAACCAAAATCCTGAAATGGAGCGACCCACAAATTCTGTTCAAAGACATATTTCTTAACAGCGAACAGTACGAATCTGGAACAAATTAGAGCTAAGTGAATAATTCTTCAGGAACTCGACGGCAGTAAATAATATCCAGCTCCTAATCTGTGCACCCAAAAAACCGTCTGTTTGACGTCGAATGTATAAAACGATTAGCGCTATTTGGCCAGAGAAGCGTGTTCGGATGAAGCATGACACACTTTACTCGAAACTTTCCTTCAAAGACTTCACTCTGAGACTGCGCTCAGAATCAGGAAGTTTAGTACACTAATGATCTGCATTAGTGACTGTTTTGGATGTGACTGGTGGAAACAGCATTTCCTGGTAGGATAATGACAAAGAGTTAAACAGGAAACAATAAAGTTGGGAGAGCTTTGATTTTTTTTTTTCTTTTCCCTCCTTGTTTTTCCAGGGGTAATGAAGATGGGTGGCAAATTCCTGTGTTCATCACTGATGTTTTGAGCTCCAATTAAGACCGCATGTTTGCAGGAGATTTCGAGTGACTCATAGAGACAAGCATCTACAACACAGATAATTTCACTTTTCCTGAGGCTGTTTAGCTTTTAGAACTTTTGGGGTGGCAAAGAGTCAGAGAAAACCAGAAAGGATAGAAAAAGAAATACTGAGTGGAAATACCACCCCTTTTAGGTATTTTATAGCTTTTGGTTTAACTGTATAAAGCCTCAGGTGCTTTGTCTTATGACATAAGGTTTCCTATTATTCATTATTCATGGAGGAATGTTCTTCAGCACAGACTTGGAACTCATTCAGTTTTTTTTTTCAGAGGAAGACAGATAATGCATGAATCAAGTATCTCTTTTATCTTTCCGCTGCTTAAATTTCTATTAAAGACTTCTGCCAAAGTCAGTTTTTCATTTTATTTGCATGACTGCTCCTCATAAAATTATTTTCATGGAAGATGTTCGGGAAGAAAGATTCCAGAAACATTTCCAGATATGAATCTCTACTTAAAAAAAAAAACACCCCTTTTTTATGATTATTATTATTATTATTATTATTATTATTGTTATAAAATGCCGCTCTGCCTTTATTGCGAGGTACTATAATGTGTACATCCCTGTCGTTTCTGAATAAATGCATATAAAGCGATGTGATGCGAAAGAAAATAAAAAGACAGAAGGTGAGATAGTGAATGACAAAGCGAAAGAGAAGAGATAGCAATGTTGAAGCCCACTCACCTGGAATGGAGTACTGCTCTTTGGCTGTGATGGAGACAGAAGGGAAAAAAAAGCAATGACATCAGTAAGGTACAGTTCAATGGATGTATTAGACCCATGCAAATGCAGGTGCTGGATTTGGAATTCAAGAAAATTCATTTTCTTTCTTTTGCCTGTCATACAGTAACCCTAGAATAGGATTATTTGATGTAAAAATAATTTTAATTAAAAAAAAAAAAAAAAATCATTACGGTTTTCAGCTAGCAAGCAGCGTTATTCTGTGTTTTGTACTAACACTGCAGCTAAGAAATTAATGACATTAAAAGTCAACTAAGCAAATCCAAGAGAAGCTAATTGTGTAATCTTCTGGCTTCTGTGAATAGCAAGGGCAGGTCTGAGGATGTCTGTTCCCTAAATAAGAGCATGTTTGGCAGCTGTTCCACTCTGAGACCGCGTTTACAGGGATGGGCCCATTCAGACAGGATTAGACAGTTGTTAGAAAAACCACTGGGGAAATATGTGCCAGGCTGCTAAGCTCTGACACTCACAAGCTTCCAAGATGCTAAGGCCAAAAGGAAGGCAGTGGGAACTTGTGTTTTCGCGCGTGTTTGGGTGTGTACCTCGGTGAGAAACTCAATGCCTCAAACACACTGCCTGAGAAAATCAATGTCTGGAAACGTTTTTTGCACTTTGTGCAAATAAAACCAGGAACATTTTTCTTCTTTCATTGCTTGGGGAGATTAATTTTCTTTGCTGGCAAAGAATAGTTGATTAGCAGTTAGAATTAGCTTAATACTTTTTAGTTGTAGTTCAGCACCCCCGTGGATTGCATGGTAAAGTGACCAGGAAGATGGGAGAAATGTACATGACAAGCTGCATGATCGGTAGAAATGAGTAAAAGGAGAAAAAAACCCCAAAGCATTGGCTTACCAGAACAGCGGAACTTCTTGCTCTTGATCTGGCCAATGCGCTTGTTAGCAAGGCGGCGCGGGCTAGAACACCGTGCGCCACTCGTCTCGATGGGGTTGGCACGGAGATAGTCGGCTAGCCATTTGAGGTTACAGTCACAGATAAATGGATTCTGGGCTAGGTGACTGTAATGGCCAAGTGAAAAAAGAAGAAAAAGCATCTAAATAAGCACATTATCTGTACAACACTGTAAATCTTAATTCATTTTTTTTCAAAGCAATCAATAAATTTCACTATTTAACATTAACTGGGACAAATAAAAGGTAAGGCTGAAGTAAAACTGTCTCACTTAATTTACATCTGTCTTTCTATATTAAAGCTTTACTTAATAATCAGTGGCTTGATGTGTATATCGCAGCAGTAAAGGGTTTCAATAATCCTCTGCATCCATTAAACTATCCAGTATCTCTATTTCCTATAGCCAGTTAACTTCAAGCATGTCCTGCGGTGACTAGGGACTGTTTCAGCTTTAATGTAATCCGATAACACTGTTCCAGTAACTGTTAAACCTTTTTTTTTTGTTCCCTGCATGCTGTCCAAGAGTTGAATGAGAGGGTACACAGTAGCTTGGAGTGCTAGACATGCAGCAACCATAGCTGTGGTCATATGAGCTGTGTCTAAATCTAGAACAATGCAGGCAGTGGACAACGGGGGACCAGGGGTTATCTTATAGCGGTTCCTCACAATTCAGTCTAAATATAACAAGCATTTTGGCTTTTCTTTCTAAATGTCACCCGGCATGCTTTACTGACTTTACAGACGTATGTTGGGAGGGAGACAAGAAAACATTAAGAAAAAATGCCTCAGTCTTGCATGCCATGTCTGGGTTTGCGTGCAGTTCAGTTGCAACACTTCTTCAATTAGGTTGCTTTGCTAGCAGTGCAGAAGTGTATCCACTTTAAAAAAAGGCAAAGAACATGACTTTTTAGTTTATTTCAAAGTGTGTGGGCTGGAGGGTATTGTTTTTCATATTCTACGGTTTTATGGAGCAGTTCAGGAACCCGGAAGGAATACAGACTATTGTTTGAAGTCCCCCTAAGATAAAATTACTAGCGTGAATGATTTATGATAGCTTCTTTACATCCCTATGCCGTTGCTGTATTATGAGATAAGGTTACAGGTGTAAACAAAATGTGTCACTATGTGTATTAAGGTGGCAATAGAGCTGAAGTATGGGAAAAGGGCACTTGAGCTAGTTGGGCAAACATATTGTACGCTTTTGCTTGAGGGAATTAGTATGGCCAAGAGATGCAATTTTCTAGAATGGATTCATCAGAGGAGAGAATGAAGAATGTGAAGAACGAAAGGTAGGGAGGCACTTACAGTGTCTGAATGGCACGCAGTGAGGCAAAGGTGCCCTTGGCCAAAGTCTGGATCTTATTGTCATAGAGAGACAGCAGAGAAAGGTTCTGCAAGTCTTGGAATGCATTAGCACGGACGCAGTGTATCTTATTGGCATTAAGTAGTCTGGGGAGGGGAGAGGAAACAAGACACACAGAGAGAAAAACCAGACTGATGTCAAAACAAGACAAATTTCTACTTGTAAAGTTGAATTGAGCCAAATTGATGCAGACAGCAGGTTACACTATGGTTATCACCTCAATCAGGTTGATGGTATTTATATATATATATATATATATATATATATATATATATATATATATATATATATATATGTATATATATTTATTAGGAGTCTAAGTCAAACTTACAGCAGCTGGAGGGCGTAGAGACCATCGAACACTCCTTTGGGCAACTCAGTGATCTTATTCCCATACAGTACCCTGAAGGTCAGACAAAGTAGTGTTTGCAGTAATGGGAGTCTAAATCGAACAGACTGATACATATGGTGCTGATATTTCAAGCAAATGTAACTGTTTTAAGCTGTCAGGCTGAGATGCCCAGAGAGGCTCTTGATAAGTTCAAATGTTTACACTCGAAAAGTTGATCTGCGCTCCACACGATTCGGCGTCTTTCGGTTGAATTCAACACAAACATTTTGACAAGCAAGACACACTTACAGAGAGTTGAGGGAACGCAGGCCTTGGAAGGCATCAGGAGCAATCTCAGAGATCTGGTTGTTGCTGAGGTCTCTGTAAACGGAGGGAAAAACAGGGTAATGAAAAAGACAGAACTAAAGAGAATGAGAAAGAAAAGAATAACTGACTCAGACAAGTGCTCTAATCCTGTGTCCCCATTCCCTAGTACTACTGGAACATCAGTTACCCGTGACTGTCTCCACTCAGTTTGATCAGTCTTTTGCTGGCAAGGCAAGGGGCATTTTTTGGGCACCCAGTCTGCACCCATTTACGTAGCTGCCCACAGAGAGCTGAGCATGGGTTGGCTGGCGATCCAGTTGCCCAGGGCATGGTTTCTGGCTGGCTCAGCCTGTCTGCCCAATGGCAGAGTGATGAGGTGGGATATTACAAAGGCACAGGGCTTTTCCCTCATACTGGAACACAGTTTAACAAACTCCACAGGTTCGTGGCCCTTTGTCAAAACCACAGTGGTCATTCTTTGTGTCGTGAGCTTCCTAGACGAGACAGGGCTGCCAAGTATATTCTAAATGTGCTTCAAAAAATGTCTCAGAAGGGGAAAAAAGCATGTACAGTGCTCCAGCTCTGTCTATCTGACTCGGGAAGTAGTGTATAAAGAAGAGGCTGTCTTCTTAACAAACATTTAGATAGCAACCCCAACAAAAGTCAGCTGAATGTATGTGAATCAACTACAACATGCGGTATTGAGTCCTTCAGCCAAATATGTGCTCTTCACTATGATATACTATAGTTCCTCCCAGGCACTTAAACTGATATGATCTGAAGTACATTGAGAGTTTGTCTCCAGACAGAAGTCTGATTTCCTGCACAGTGTGGAAGGTGAATAATATGTCCATGATTTGGCAAATCACTCTGGCAGCTAGTCATTTTATCCAGAGGTGGTCTACATATGAGAAATTGGTTTTCGAAAAAGTGACAAAACAACAAAATGACCATAACTGTGATGTGCATGAAGCCAGCAGACAACTCTAAAACAGGGTTGTGGTTTGTTTTAACAGGAATGTTGAGGAGCAAACTTTTTCTTTACCACCCTTCCATTAGTGGATTACTTGGGCTCTTTCGGCTTGGTGAAAAGTTGTGATGGCAAGTGGGACAGCTGAAAAAGCAGACAAGGGAAAAGGGAGGGAAATTTGTAAGTTTTATTTTTACACAGATTAAGCAGTGCCATGACTCGTTTGGTTACCAGACCAACGCATCACTGAAGGACAAGTGAGCGGTCTCTGAAATAGGAAAAAAAGAAATTCTCCTTCTTCCCACGGCTGCTATTTGAGGGCCAAAACTAGGCAAAAGCCAAAGTTTTTGTGGATGTGGCTGCTTCAGGTCATTCAGGCCATCATGTCTAGAGTCTTCCATCTGGGATGTTTGTCCTCACATGGACGGTAATCCCTCTGGGCAAAAGTTACAGTGAGTGAACTGTTGTAACTTGTGTACAGTAATTTGGTGAAAAAATGGTTCATTAAAAAGCAAAATGCCATCTAATTCATTGGGATTTTTTTTCCTGGGACAAACAGATCATTATTCATGTTCCCACAGACAGATTTTGGACAATGTAGACAAAAATCGACAAACTGGTTGGAAGATGGGTGTGGTGGGACATTATGCCTCTCAAGATCACAGTTTTGCTCTAGACTTCTTGTTTCCAATTTGTGGACGCTTCTAGGCCTTTATAGCAGAGTGGATAGGATTTCACAGAATACATGAGACACGCAGAAAGACAAAAGTGCTTTATTTATGTAAACTTTTACTGAAAAGAGATAAGCTATAAACTGTATGATTGTGTGTTCTTGGGCTTTCTTTCTTTCTTATGTTTGATGTTATTTTTGCTTCTGCCTTTTGTCATATTATTGTCCACTGGTTGCTGGCTGTGGGAGAGATCCAAGTGTGACCAGCGGATTTCCCCTGGCCTTCCCCAGACCTCCCTTATTCAATGATATTGCCCATGACTGTCTGTTCATTCATTCTAAACACTAAGATATGGAAGACCAATCAAACATTACCATAGCACTGATGCAAGGATGTCCGAGGATTGCCTGAAATCCAGTAGGAAAGATGCTATGCAGTTAACAATCATGCAGAAAAACTAGATTTGCCTCGTCGTGCTGTCGTTTTTGTTTTGATTGTTTGACATTGAAGTATTTTATCCCTTTCCAAGAGACTGTGTCCAATTTTGAAAATACAAGATAATATAACATGCTAAATTATTATTAGTTTATTCTATTTCCAGTGACGTTGGCTCAGTAAACTCACATTCGGCGCAGCTTCTTGTAAGGCGAAAACGCTCCTGGTGGGACGGACTTGATGCCGTTCTGTTCCAGTCGTCTGTGTAAAGAGGGAAAAAAAAAGAAGAAGAGAGGGACATTGGTGGAAGTCAGAAAACTAGACAACAAAGAGCACCATGGCAACAAAGCTCATTAACATGCAGCCGCTCGGCCCGATTGCATAATGGTCAGGTGCTTCTTGTTATCCCGGCCTCAACTGGATCATATTTACATAATAACAAGTTATTGTGCCAGCGACAATGACAATGAAAATCATAGACATGATTGTAATAAGGGAAGGTAATTTGCATTTCAACTGACATTGTTGGCCTCGGGTCTCTTTCCTCGGGCCAGCTCACTCGCTTTCTGAACATATTTGATCAGAAGGACCTCAAGATCCGCAAGAACTTATATTTCAGATGCATTTATACTGAATAAAAATCTGTAGAGATTGTTAGCTTTAGGCTCCACTTACATTCTAAAACCAAGATGTTGGTCTTTTAGCCCACTACATCACCACCTACTTAAGAGTCTGAAGAGTATCTACAACTTTGTATGGTAGAAGCTGGCAGTAATGGCATTATGCACTGTCAAGAGCAGAATTATTAAATGCAAGGGTTAAATAAAAGAACTAAACCTCAGCCAATGTAAACCCAACGTCTCATTATCTGACTAGAAACTTGCCAAACGAGCACCTGACGGCTGTTCACCCCACCCTTAAGGACTGACGTTGTTCCTCTTCCACCTTCTAACTGAATTTAGAAAAAAGATAGCTAAGGTAAGCACTGATCAAGGTGAGTAAAAGCAGTGCTATGTGACTTTAGTTCAGTTTCAGTGTTACCGAACCAGGACCCTGAGCAAGTTTGAGTCTCAGACATCTGAGATTCCTCCAACCACTACACTGCTGGCATCATTAGAAACCACAAGTTGTTCTGGCCTCTTTTTACATCGCAGGCAGCCATTAGGAGAGTTAGTATTAAGCCACACACAATCAGTTCTCGCCATCAATCTTGCCGAGTCTCAGGTCCAGAATCTGTCTCTACGGCTTTAGCTCCATGCACCTGCGCTTGTGTCATTACACACTTACAGATATGTACTGAAGCAATGTGTGCGCATTGTGATTACGCACGTATCATATACATCTCTGTGTCACAAAACGTCTCATGTATGCGTCTGGCTGTTGATGTACTGATTTACTGATGTCCTCTTTAACTTAATTGCGTGTATATATGTCACCGGCTGACTATGTCTATGTGCTGTGTGTGTAATGACAAGTCCGAGAGCGCCAAAAGCTCAAATTCAGACTGTTTAACTGTTATTAATCGCATGTGTGGTGATCCCTTTGCGGAATCTTTACGAATTGGACGGCTCTAATCAGCGTCAGCTGTGCTGGAAAAAGTCCGGGAACGCAATAAAGGTTTATTTCTCTCGCGTTTTGAGAGTCCCATTAGTGGCTGTGCATGCTGGTCTGATTTTTTTTTTTTTTTTAAACTTAAGAAGCTTTCGCTTAATGACCACACATTTCACCTCTGCCACAAGGCATAAGCCTTGATCCCCCCTAAGCCTTATTAAAAGGGGCAATTTTAAAAGCTGTGAAGTGACCTAGACCATCAGTGCAGACAAAACTGCCTCTGCTTGCATACATAAGCCACCACAAAGGCACTTCTTTGCTCTTGGATAAATTAACTGTGGTTGCATTTAAAATTTGGGCCTTGAAGATCATTAATATTTTAACGGAATAACAGCGGTGGCTGTGAAGACTGATTTGCATAATTTTTTATTAAGCGAGATATTCCACTTCAAAGATGCATTTAGTGGGAATTAAAGAAATGCACATAAAATTGCACGGATGGTGGTGGTTCCAGACCACAGGACAGAGCTAAGCACATTCCTGTAGAGTTCATGATATGGACCACTCTTTTTCAGGCATTATACAGTAGTTTATTCTTCATCCTTTTTCAGACATTATAAGTGCACATCCTTACTAATTTACTAGACACATTCTACCAAGATGCTCTTCCCAGACGTCTGAGGCAGGAATATAACTCTACAAATCAATACTTGGTGACTTAAAGTTTTGTCACGATGCAGAGATCAGTTGATGAATAAAGAAGCTTAGACAATGGCAGACTGGAATTGATGGAATTGATTACGGGTCAGAACAAAGCTTCCACAAAGACAGGCTTGATTATCTACAGACATGCTGCCCAGAGCCTACAATCAAAAGAGGACAAAAAGAGAGACACTCATCCAAAATAATCCATGAGAGAGAATGAAATAATCAAGGGAGTACAATCAATACCATGCCATTCATCAGCTCAGAGTTTGATAGCTAATAGTATCACACTGATTTGCTCTGATGTGACTGTTAATATGAACTAAAAAAAAAATCTGAAACTGGGACTTCATAAGAAACTTCATAATGATGCCTTGGCTTTATACTGAAATACCCAAAAAGGCAAAAAAGCAAAGGGCAGTTTTGCTAAAAAAGCAGCATAACTGTCAAAAACAAGCCTGGCTGAAAAAAAGCATGCTTTTGAAACCCCCAATCTGCTGTAATCATAGACATTACAAACACACTCCCACGTAGGCCCAGACCAGGAAGCAGAAAAATAATGACTGTTGGGCTTCTGTGATTTGTTTCGAGGCCATGAGGAAGCATGGCTGTCCTGCTGTAATTGAAAACTATTGTATAATGAAGGCTGAGGAAAACCTTGTGAAAAGATGGATAAAATATGTATAGTGGAGTGCTTAGGTGGTGCAGTCCTGGAGGAACCGTGTGATGGGGAAGGGCAAAATTTTTTTTTGTTATATCATATAAGGCTTTCTTTTGTTTTTGATGTAATATATTGACCTCGTATATCATAGGACACACTTTCATAACTTATTTTGAAAAGGGAAAACATTTCAAGGCCACTGGGGAAACCAAATTCACTGGATGGCTAAGGAGGACCGGTTTTTTTTTTTTTTTTTTTTTATTGAAGGTCTGAGAATGGAGACACATTAATTTGGGAGTATTAGTAGATACATCTGACTGAACATAGACTAAACAGGATTTTCTGGGGAGCATTCACAATACTGCAAAATTTTATTCTGGACAAAGTGTTATAAGAAGAAGTGTTTGTTATCATATTAGCACCTGTGTCAAGATGGCTACAGGACTGTACAGAACCAAAGTTACTTCAAATATGAACCCCATCTTCTGGGCTGTCATGCCACTTGGGAAGGTTCTGGCCGCCTCTGAACGTTGTTGCCAAGGCACTGAAAATGGGTCAGGGTTATTAAGCAAGACCCATGTTGTAAATGTATTTTTAAACATGTTTTTTTTAAATAAATTGAAATGCAGAAACCAGTCCACTAGCCTTTAACCCGCAACTTAAAGAATGCAAAAAGAGACGTTTTGCTTTTGTTCGACAATGAAGAATGACATTGAAACAAATTTCAGTTCCTGCTTATATCTTTCCTCACACTCAGGCTTTCTGTGAGAACTATTCCCCAATACGGGTATTATATTATTATCTATTAAATTATATTAGTCCACAGTGAAGCTGAATGGCTTTACAAGATGTGCTACATAATAACGTTGACAGTGAAACCAAATTTTAATCAATTCTGCATTTTTTAGTGCTACATCAATATAGTGGAACGTCCAGGATAGCTAAGTGCTCAGCCAAGAAAATACTGAGATCACGCCAAGGCCATATTAGCCTGTCGATAGCATCTCTCCACTGCGAGAACAGCCTGATGGTTTCCTTTCTGTAAGTTGGGCCATAGATGGATGAATGAGCTGCTAACATGGCCACCCTGCTCTACTGTATGTGCACAGCTTGACGAGTGAGCGAGATCCAAAGTCTTAACTGCAGTTCACGTTCCTCCTGATAATCCTCCTACAATTCACTTTCCTCCTCATATTGTAGTCCAGAGTTACTGTTATTGAGAATCTAAATTGAATGACTTGGATATTAATTCAAGATATGTTTAAACTGCTTTAATTAAATATGATGTTTGATTTATGGAAAATAAAATATTTTATAAACTAGTGGTTCGCAAAGCGGGGTCTTGCGAAAGCATTGCTGCCCTTATTTTTTCTTCAGAGATGGAAATACAATCCTTCAAGTTCCAATCCAAGTTATTATATTTATTATGGAGTTTGCATAGGCTTACCTGGTTTAACTGGGTTTAATCCAAATCTCAATCATTGAAAAAACAAACTAGCACCTTTCAGTGCTTGGCCCCGGATAAAATAATGTTCACGAAATACATCAGCAGTAAGAGGTTCTGTAAATTTATTTTACAGTGAAAGGTGTTCCTGGCTTCACAAAACTATCAAAAATGTCTATAGTTTTTCAGAGCTAACATCTGCTTCCAATCTAGAAGAAATACAGTACTTGAGTATGCTTTAGGAATATTTGGCTCTGATCAATTTTTCTGATGTCTTTGATGTCACAGAGTCTTTGGACTCATACTTTTGCTGTTATCAATTTTCCAGACACGTATATTAGGCAGGTCCGGTATAATTGTTATTTATTTGCTAAACAATCACTGAAACGACTCCCATTGTTCAACAAAGAATCAATTCTATGAGCAGAAGCTTTCGCAAAAGACTAGTATTGTTTTAGCCTATCCATCTGTCTTGCTGTCATACAATAACACTAACTTTACTCATTTACATGTAGACGAGTCTTCCGCAAACTTTCGAAAACATAGCTAGTTAGCTAAAACAATGTTAAAGCCTGACAAATTTGTGGTCAAGGTAACTAACTACCTTCCTAACCGAACCTTAAATAAATATGGTGAAAGCTAATTCATGTATTGATTATTTTATTTTATTATTTTTTTTTATCTTAGCCTGGATTGTTAGAGGTAAATATGCACATTAAAAATTCTAATTCTGAAAATTGGTGATTTATTTACTTTTTTCCTGTACTACAATGGATTATGTACACATTTATTACAGAAGGTGCGACCTTATTGCACTATTCTAAGCTATTTAAAGTATAAATAGTGTGAGTATTGTATTCACACTAATAATTTCAACAACTTCAAGTACTTGAAAGACACACTTCTAAACCACTTATAAATTATTTACATGTGTTTAGCATTATATGCCATCGATAAGGAAAAGGCGTATACTTCCGGTTAGTAAAAATAAAATGTTAGTGTTTTATTTACTACCAAATGTAACTAGTCAGATATGACTACTATATATATATATATATATAGACTTTTTCCTTAAGTAAGGCCATTAACATACATCTTGCCAGCGCAATTGTAAGTCATTTTGGATAAAAAAATGTTGGATAAATAATGAATTAATAAATGTACTGTAAATATAGCTAAGTAAATTTTCTTAGGTTGTGTTTTATTCGGCCGTTTTCTGAATGAATCGCTAATTTCATCATGATATAATGCAGTAAGTGGACGGTACAATGATTATAAGTTATATCAGCATAATTCTAAGTAGCAGATATTTTTGCCAGGGTTTTTTTCAAATATATGATAAAGGTTTAACCAGGCTGCATGCATAAAAAAAAAAGATATGTACAATCTTGCATAATATAAAGATATTATCTTAAGAGATTTCCTAGAAGCAGTAAGTTATCATAACCATGGCCTTCATGCCCTAGGCGACATCTGCATGCAGATAAGCCACCGTCGTTTTTAGAGTAATTGCTCACATATGTTCGCAGCATGAAAAGGGCAAAAGGGGAACAGTCAGATACTCAGGCTCCCTGAGGATGATGTATGTACATTATGTTATGTTTAAATCTCGGAAGTCTGCCCTTCCAAGCTGCCCTTGGAGCCCACCTTAATCAAAATGGGTTAAACATGGGATCATTTTGGGCACACACTTCTGCTTCATAGCTGTGGATTCGATACGAAAGAAAGTACAGTGTTCTTGAGAAAACCTGATGAAAATGCTGTTCAGTAAGCCAGTATTCCCATTAATAGAGAAAAAGACCCTTTTAGATCCTTAACATGCAAACAGTGTTTCAACATACATACAATATCATTAAGCGTTTTTTCTTCTCTCATATGTGAAGGTTGACTGGACACATTAAAATATTATTAAGCTGTTCATGGTCATTTCAGATATACAGTTACACTAGCAGAGTGTAACTGATTTAAAGAAGATAGACGCTAATATTAAAGTATTAGTAGTAATAATAGTAGAAGTAGTTGATATTGATCTCAGCTCATGGTATACTCACATTTCAGCCATGTTTTCAGGCAGGTTGGCCGGGATGGCTGTTAGTCCTTTACCCCTGCAGTCCACTATGTTATTGCTGCAGGTGCACATGGCAGGACAGGAGCCAGAAGCAAGATTGCATGTCTGAGGGCTGGAATTCTCTGCATGACCTGCAAACATTAACAAAGGCAATATAACAACATTTTTTTTATTGTTCCATGATGTATTTGTAAACAATATGATGTGTTATCTTGTGTTTAAGCATTTGGACCGAATATGTTTAATATTAGCACATCAATTATTTTAAAAAATGATATAAATATGTATGAAGGGTTCTGGTGAATCTTCTTCCTATCTTGTTAAGATGGTAAGGATTTTTAAGGCAGAATCAAACCCCTGAGTTCAGCACTGACCATAGAGGAAAGGATTGTGGCTTTGGCTTGAGGCACCATTAGTCTTGACAAGTCCCTGGAAAAATGAGGTTTGACCTTAAGCTTTTTCTGTTCAACAAGTTCCTTGCAAATATATGGCACGTACTTGTAGGCAAGAGAAGTATGAGGGATTCTATCGTTGAACTTAGAGAAGGAAAAATGAAACAGAAATGGAATTTCTTGTTTGTACTACTTTTGAAACAAAATCCGTTGTAATAGTGTCTTGGCAATGCCAAGGACGAGCTCAAATCACCTCTAGTACGATACGCTGCATATTAAAGACGCATTAATGCAGTCCACTGCCCAAGGGAGCTCTTTGAAATACGCACAATCAGCGCTTCTCACCACAATTCAGCGCTTTATCCCCAGCCTCTGAAAGAAGAGGGCGCAGCAATATGCAGACACTATAATCGTCTCTCACTCTCCATGTTCTCTCCTGATACTTTTCGCTCTGCACCTGTCATAAGAAGATAACACTGCACTGTGATACCCTCTAGACAGCCTAACCTAGAAAGCGAATAAAACAGACTTTTAAATGGGCTAATTTGCACTGCATAACAAATCTGGTCCTTGGGAGCCTTTCGACCAATGAATATTTGATTCGCTTCTCTCTCTCTCTCTCTCTCTCTCTCTCTCTCTCTCTTTTACAGAGTTCTGGTTGTGCTGGCTGCCTACTGGTTAATTCATAACCAGAGAAACGCATCCGGCATACGGGAAGCGAGGAAAGGCACTAGAGAATAGAGGGAGGTAGAGTCAAGGAGAGAGAAAGCCGAAGAGAAAGAAGCCACACTGAGGGCACCACAATGCCCTCGAAATGTGCCAAATAAGGAACAATTCTTCAGTATACTTGAATATTTCCCTGTAGCACCTATTAGGTGAGTCCAGATTAATCCAAGTTGTACAAAACAAATCTAGATTATTGAATTAACAAAGGTGTGTACGCCTGTCTGGCGCCATCTATCTCAATGGTAAACACTTTTCCCTAGTGTGTCTGGCCATATCGAGTGGAATTGTACACATAAGCATTACACAGTGAAATTCCTGGCTCTAGTTCATGGCCCATTGACTTAATTACAACTACTTAAATGCTTAGCCTATCAAAAGACAATGCCTTAAGCCACAGCCTTGACAATAGAAAGTAGATAAAGCAATAATCATTTAACTCTCAGAAAACAAACATAACACGACGAGATAAAACAAATTGTACTCTTCGGGATAGAATTAAATAAAATAAAAAGTTTAAATTTGATAAAAGACTTCCCACCATCCAGAAAGCAACATGTATCCCACTCATGCACCACCAGTTCCACCCTAAATCCCACACAGGTGTCTTCGTATGCATAAACATGCACACTCACACACACACACACACACACCTCCCTGTAAAAAAGCAGCCAACATGCATTTATGTGCCAGCGAGTCGCACAGTAATGATCTCTGCACTGCGAGTTCATGCGCTGGTCAGGGCTCTGGAGACATGGCTTACGTCTGTCTGATTGGGAGATACTGATAAATTTTTGAGGCTTGTGGATTGCGTTTCTGCTCAATATATTGGGCTATTATAAGAGTACAAAAGCTGCTGATTTGTCTTATGTTGAGAACATTGAATCTGAAAGCGTAATAATAATCAACAGAAATCTGATCAGTACCTCAGCTGACGATGTAGAAAACTAGAATTTTTAACCAGATCAGTGCAAAGTTTAATTCCTAATCTTGAAAAGCATCGATGTTACATCCACGATATCTCCTCTCAGTGATCAAACGAACCCCAAACACGACAATGGGTTTCACAGCTCACCATATTTGCAGATGTGTTTTCCCAACTTTTTTATTTATCATCTGCTCTGTATCTTGCCTGAAGCTCAGTTCCCACTGTCAGTAAATAGTTCATATCCTGTCATGCTGCATGCTTGTGTGAAAATCACAAGGCATGTGAAAAGGTTCTCAGTCCCCAACCTGCACTGGCTCCATGATGTTCCCAAACTCAGCTGCTGTGACTTCCTCTGAGTAATTAATACAAGGCCTAGTTCTGTCTAAAAGAACCTTGTCCTGCTAGCCTAAGAACAGAAACTGAACAGTCTCACTGGAGGCCTCTGGGGCCCCAAAGGAGTGAGTGTAATTGGCGATTATCTAAAAAAGCAAGTCTCTGTGAATATAATCTGCTTCTTTGGATGGGGGAAGTCCGTCCAAAAATTTACACTAACAATGGTAACAGTATACAAGGGCAATGAAGGCTGTTTAACAGAGCTGGAATCAACTGACTTTTATTCCTCATTAGAAATTTTTTGGCTCAAGAATCGAATTAAGCCTGACACCAAATATTTAACCGCAAAACCATCAGAGGGAATTGGGAACTAGGGATGACTTTGCATACCCATACAGCCTCAATACTTTCTTTGAGTCGAATGAGGGAGTTACCTGTTGTCTTAGACTTATCTGGGAAACACCAGCGCATATCTGTTCTCTCTTTTTATTCTGGCTGAGGAAATAAGAGCCAGCTGTTATCAACATGGCTGTGTTTGATATTGCATGGCAGTAAGGACAATAAACCAGCTGAAGGTCCTAGCACTGTATGTTCCTGAACAACAGCTGGAAAGGTGTTTTTATTTAAAAAAACGGAGTTACCTGAACAACTGAACTCATGTTTCTGGATCTCGGCCACGTTGATCCCACGGAGCTGTGGTGGAGATGAGCACTGTGTGAACAGACCAAGCGTTGGCCTCTGACGCAGCCACTGGGACAACCAGGACAGGTGGCAGTCGCAATTCAGATTATTTGAGTGCAAACGGCTGAAGGAGGAAAGTCCAGTTATAATGAGGCGGTTCAGATATTACGGATATACAAAAGCTTTCATCAGGGCAAATACAGAGGAAATACAGATACAGTTACTATATTTCATACAATTATTATTGGAATGGTTTATAATTGAAAAGTACAGCCGGATTTATGTCATGCATCATCTTCATATTGTCTCATCGTCCTTGGTGTATAACAAATTTTATTATTGTCAATTCTCTCGTCAAGACCATCACATCTCGTGACAGAAACCCAAAGCGATCGTGTCTAATGTTCTGTAATCTGGAGAAAAAAACAAGTTGTAGTTTAAAAAGTTAGTTTAAAAAAAACTTTATGAAAATTTGGGAAACTAGTCATCTTTATTTCAGCATGCATTCACATTTTCTAATTATATATACACAATAGGGTCAGAGGGGGGTATTCATTTCTATGGCTGTTCGCTCTGAATCTTCTGAGGATCAACTGAGGAAATGGTTTCTGGCATGGCTACAAACCCTACTGTGGCCTATGGCTGCCCACCAAGACTCCATGGAATGATACAGTGTGTGTCTTCTGGCCCAGAGCTGTGTGGGACAATGGTTTCACTAGCTGCTGAGCTGCCTGCTGAGCGGACCAAAAAAATGAACTCTAAGTAAATAAAAATGTCATAAAAGTTTGCGGATAAGGGTTCAACAGAGACCCCCGTGCTGCTTAAAAAAATGCTTAAATTAATAGTCTGTTTTCGTGGCATGTCATGAGAGGTGGTCTTAAATGTCTGCAGTATGCTACTCTGAAAACTGAAAAGTTTTCTTGATCAGACATGAACACTGACGTGTTTAGCAAGATTGAGAAGCTGAAAATAATTGAATTTGAACTTGGTCTGCTCTCAGCCACTGATTTATAATACACTGGTTCAGGAGAGAAGACTATCACTAGATATCACTATTACCTATTGATCTTATAAGTGGTGTGCTTACGTAGTTGTGTGTAAGTTATTATTCACTAGAATTCCTGCAAAACATTCTAAAAGCCTAGAAGTGCGGCCATGTTTGACATAGAAAAAGACTATAGGCAAAAACTAAATGAGTGGCTATGATGAATTAGCATATATTTGTGTGTGTGTGTGTGTGTGTGTGTGTTACTCACAACGTCCTCAGCTTGGGCATGTGGTTAAAACTCGACACTGGTATGGCACTGATGTTGTTGTTGTTAAGTGTTCTGTGAAACATCAAGCAAGATGATGTGCAATTAAATTCCATCCTGCCAAAAGCCTTATTCTCTTTAATTGCTGCTTAGATCATGAGCTATACTCTCTCTCTCTCTCTCTCAACATAGACCTGTTTTCACCGCTGATCTGGGATCAGTCCTTCTTTTTCCTTCAGAATTGTTTCTATTCGGAATGGTTGTCTCGCATCATTTTCTAAAGGTATCGCCTTTTATTTTTTTTTTTGCTTGCCATTCCTCAATCACCTGCCTCTCTTTCACCCTCCTGGAGGGCAAGTAACACCCCATCTCTGGCAGATGGAAAATAACATAGGGCAAGAGCCAAACATTGTGAGCATGGCAAATTCAGACCAACCAGGAATGTTAAGAGGTGCAAAACGTTGAAATTGCTTTTTGGAGAATGTCTGTTTGCAAGCCTTGGGGAGCTCATGTAGGTTTATGAAGTCTCGTCAGTGTCTGGCAGGGTGTGATGATTTCCTAATAGGAAGCAGAGATCGCTTTTGTTCCCATAGACCTCTGCTGGAGGTCATTTGTATCAGTCCTGTTCTCTGAATCCCCCCCCCCCCACACACACACACACAAAGAAAACATACTCACACCCACACAAACAACCACAAAGCCACACAGAGCAATATGGCTAAAATCCAATCACTACCTCAGCTCCTGTCAGATGAATGATCTATGATAAGATCTCTGGGCTTGAGGAAAGGGCGTTGTTTTTTTTGTTTTTTTTACCTTATCTGTAACATATGTGTGATTACCATCTGTGCATTTTTGTCTGTACTGTGAACAAATGATGGTTAATTGACTCAAAACTCAAAAATAATAATAATAATAATAATAATATAATGGCAGTTAATAATGAATAGGTGCAGTCATTGAATGTATTTTGTACAATGCTATGAGGGATTTGTAATAAGTTTAGAATAATAATGTAGAATTCAACCTGGTGAAGGTGGCAACAAGTTTGGGGCTGGGTTTTGCACGTGTGGTCAGTGGAGGTTAAAAGAAACATGGAAGTGCAATCGTTTTAGCCTGATCGTGAACAGAAGTAGCACCGAACCTTATGGAAACCTCTTTTACTCTCACTGCAATACATTTTAAATTGATTCTTATCAATAAATAATAACAGGCGTGTACAAATGATTCATATATTTTAACTGATCTGTAAATGATTTAATTGTGGGTGTGGGTTTTAATGAGAGCATGTATGTTACTTACAAAACCTCCAACCCTCTAAGTGCTCGGAATGCTCCATCCTCGATACAGCTGATGTGATTTTTGTCCAACTGACTGTGGAGGCAAAAGACAATTTGGATGAACAAGACAGAAGTTAAAGGATTTACACACACACAGAGAGAGACCCACACACACTTTGAGCTTTGAACAGGATCAATACACATAAACTGTTCCAATATTCAGAAGATAGCGGTGAAAGCGATGAGCAATGCAGAATGTCCCATCATCTAACACCATCTCTCTTTTTTTTTTCCTTGTGCCTTTTAATAACAGTCATTCCCATAAGCAAGAGCTTATTATATGCGGGAACTAAGCTTACTGCCTGGTGAAATCAATATCGGTGTAGTCATGCTGAATAGCAAGATCGCTTCAGACCTAAATCAGTTCCCAGTGGGTCTCCATGATGGCTCAATTATGAATTATCTCGTACTGATAGAGTGAGTGTACAGGCCATTAATTATATCTTTGCCAGGCACTTGAGACTTGAAGGTCAAAAGTTGCTATAAAACGCCTGCACTTTTACCAAACTGAACACACTGTTAACATGAAAGATAGACAGCTTTATATTGAATATAAAAATACACCGTTCAGGCATAACATTATGACCAGGTGAAGTGAATAAGTGATTAGGTCTCCTCATCATGGCACCTGTTAGTGGGTGGGATATATTAGGCAGCAAGTGAACATTTTGTCCTCAAAGTTGATGTGATAGAAGGAGGAAAAATGGGCAAGTGTAAGGATTTGAGCAAGTTTGATGAAGGGCCAAAATTGTGATGGCTGGATGACTGGATCAGAGCATCTCCAAAACTGCAGCTCTTGTGGGGTGTTCCCGGTCCGCAGTGGTCAGTATCTATCAAAAGTGGTCTAAGTAAGGAACAGTGGTGAACCGGCGACAGGGTCATGAGTGGTCAAGGCTCATTGAAGCATGTGGTTGAGTGAAGGCTGGCCCGTGTGATCCGATCCAACAGACAAGCTACTGTTGCTCAAATTGCTGAAGAAGTTAATGCTGGCTCTGATAGAAAGGGGTCAGAATACACAGTGCATGATAAGGGGGACTAGGGATAGGCAGGTGGTCATAATGTTATGCCTGCCCAGTGTCTATTAAATCAGTGAGATGTTTAACTTACAGATTCTTGATGTCTGTAGCTCCACGGAAGGCCTTGCGAGGAATGGCCTGGATGAAGTTCTCACTTAAGTCTCTGTTAAAAACAAATAGATTTATTAATCACGTGATGGATTTCTGAAGAAGGCAGAAAACACTGAAAACCTGTGAGCATTAGAATAAAGAATATAATAAATAGATTCCTGAACCCTTATTAAAAGCAACGTTATGTTATGTTACGTTATGTTAAAAAACTTGTATGCAACCTCAAAGCTGTCACTATACAAGTGCAAGGACAATGCTTTTAAGTGGTTTTTAATCTCATTTCCATCACAAACATCTACAAAGCACCAGTCCTGACTGAACCAATGTGATGTGCCTTTCAGTGTGAAGGGCTGAACCCATTTAGCTGTTTCTAAAAGCCATTGATAGCACTATTTGTGAACAGTGTTAGAGAGTGCGGATGGCAAGGTGGAGCAAGAAGGAGGGTAGAAGAGACGGAACAAACCCAATGAGGCTAATTAGTGTGAGCTTTTGTTCTGAGGTTCAATGGGGAGCTGAACACTTTCAGAGTAGGGGTAGTTACCATGCCCCACACTCTCTACGAAAAACAAACCAGTGTACATGCTTTCCCACAGAATGGATTTTTTTTCCCCCTTATTACCAACATTTTACCCCAGAGCAATTACCATAATCCATGAATAATAAAACCATTAAAATTGAGTCCAATCTAAAATGTGCATGTAGAAGCTTCACAAGCTGTACAAAAAGGCTTCACCAAGACCAGCCGGTCAATTGCTGAAAAATTATTCTTGGAAAAAAACAAAATTTGCCAGTATAGCAAATAACTTATGATAAGTGGGAAATGCTGTTAATGTGCTGTTTTTCTTATATTCCCTTTTAGGCAAGTCACCCAAAAACATACAGTAGCTCTATTATTTTGTCACAGCTTGATGGTTAGTCTAGTTGTCTGAGCAAACACTCAACTGTTACCTTTTTCAAAATTTAGATTAAAATTTCTTTTCTTTTTTCTTTTCTTTTCTTTTTTTCTTTTCATTTATTTAATTTTATTTAATCTTATTCAATTCAATTTTATTTTATTTTCATTTAATCTTATTCAATTCAATTTTATTTTATTTTATTTTATTTTATTTTATTTTATTTTATTTTATTTTATTTTGTTACATTACAGTCTATCTGTTCATTTTTTTTTTTTTTGCTTAATCAAGCTCCTCACAGTCTCATCCCTTTTGTGTCCGGCTGTGCCTCCAAAACATGTGTACAAATAATTAGTAATGATGTTTTTCCTTATCCATAAAACCACCAAATTGTGTTTTTAAATAGCTAAATCAATTAATACAACGATACTGTGAAACAGATCTATTCCAAATAGGTTATCGTGCTGAAAATTTCAAACCATAACACCCCTAATTTGCATTGTAACATTGTTTATATTGCAGTATGTCTCGGTTATTATAACACACCATGTCATATTTCATTATAATAAGGATGTCTGTTCAAAAGGATGGTTCAAAAGGTGATGCTGTACAAAGCATGCCTTTGTATAAACAACCAAGGAGACACCCAATTATCTTAATGATCTAAGATTCTTCCTCTAGATATTCCAACTCAAGTGACTGTTATTCAGCAAAGAAAATAACGATTCTGCGAAGGTTCATATGGATGCTCCAGACAATATAATGGAAATATATCATTTAAAGGTTGTACAGTACATGAGTATTAATGAAAAAGCCGACCGCCATCTCAACAGTGGAGTTCACCCTGCTATTCGATGTCCCATTGTGCTGATAATTGGCTTGACATGTTTTTTTCTTTATGGACTACATTTCTTTTTCACACATCACGGATGTTTGACTGTTAATTGTCCTGTCTTCTCTTTCCCGACAAAGAACAGAGCGCCAAAAGCGACCTGACGTTTAACACGGCATCGAAAAAACAAAGCATTACGCATAAAGCAGAAAGAAGAAGGGAAAAAAAGGCCAGTCGCAAGTTGTTACTTTACTTCAGCATTTTTGTGCAACTTTCGTGTATGAGAGGATAAAGCCCCCAAAAAAAAAAAAAACATGCTGAGTGAAAGACAAAGACTGACAAGCTGCAAATCAGCATCGTAAATCCTGTTAGCATGCGCTAACGTGATTGAGCTAGGATTGTGTTTGTTTCAGTGGATTATGGACTGGTGTTAGGCAGGGGGCTAATTGTATGGCTTGGAACAAGATAATGAAGAACGCTGAGGATGACAAATGTGGCTTCTTTCATTCTCTAGAGATTTTACAACACACACTCACTCTGTGTAATAGAATAATTATGGAGACCAGGCTTGGTGGAACTTCAGGGTAGAACTTTTAAATGGAGGATGTAGGGTTAAAGAAGGGATGGCTAAGTTTGGAAAATGTTAGCGGCTAGACTGCTAACATGAGTGGTTTAAATGGACATATTTAAAAGGATAAAGTTATAAACAGAGCTAGCGCTATGCTTGATTTGGGAACGTGTTGGATGTGGTGGGTGTTGCAGTGATGATTCATTGTGTATATCGGTGTTAAGCTCTGAGACTCAGCAAAAACCAAAGAATGACTGCGAAGTATGCGACATCATGATGAGTAAATAACTAAATATGTACCCATATTCCTAGCAGGTCTGAATAAGAATCTGAATCATTAGCCCTCAGGAATGTCAGGAACAGGGATTGCAGATACCTATCTGGGAAATGACTGAAAACAAAAGCATTGCTTTGTTGTATTTTTGTAAAACACTTTTAGTGCGAATTATTTCCTGGATCAGGTGAATGCGTTGCTGAGTTCAGTGGAAGAAAGTTCATTTAAGGCTGCTTTGAACTCCCCTGTTTTTCAGGCTACCTTTAACTGACCTTGCTGAAGTGTGTGTGTGTGTGTGTGTGTGATCCAAGAAGCTACAGCAGAGCTAGATAGCAAAAAACAAAGCTATCTCACAAGAATTAAAAAAACAGGCTCAAAGACTGTTATTTTTCTCCCACTTTTCAGTATCTAGAATTTGACAGGATAAGCCAGGTGGAAGAGACACGCCCACGTTGCGTTCCAAAACCCTGTAGAAATGCCGTTGTGTTCAGACTAATCATTTTTTAATTCAAAACACATTAATTTGTTCGTTTTTTATGTCATACTTTTCTAACACTACCCAATATATAATTTTCATCTTCTGCTTGTCTTACTGAAGTGTAAAATACACATTCTGTTTTCTCTATTTGGTGCCTGGATTCTGCTGTAACCGTCCAGCTGGCATGCCCAAAGGTTGAAGAGGTGGTCCATGGCCGCAAACCAAGCAGAACTAATTGGAGCTGGGACCAGCGTTTTGTCCTGCCAGACTTAGGGCCTTATTGGTTATCAGATCCCCGAGTTATGGAGAGTGGAAACAGACAGCGTTAAGTTCCAGTTACAGTGATAACAGCGGTAGATGCCACAAGATCTCGGTAAACTCAATTATCTGATGCAGTTTATAAAGGCAACCCTTAAAGAAAAGACTAGGAAAACTTTGTAAGGATAGTTCCTGTACTGATTGTTTCCGAATTTTAGCTGTAGTTGCATAACACTACATAGAAAAAGTCGCTGAGCCTAAATTTCAGAGAGTACACACAGTTCCAAATATAGGTGAACCTACTTATCTTATGCTGCAGTAAAAATTATAATAATATGCCACACCATAGCACTGAAAGCTGCTTTTCCACCCTTTTGCAACTGCTGGTTGATTACAGGTGAGAATGCAAGAACTTTCCTCATTGGGAACACAGGGTTTACCATAATTCAGGGGAAAAAAGGTCGTGCCTATGCTTTCTATGCAATATGATCTGTTAGCGTCTGTTCCAGCGGAGCATCTGCGATAAAGACAATGGATAATATATAAAGGATAAAACCTGTTGATCCCACTCAGGATATGTGCTTATAAAGGGAAGGAAATTCAAAACCAACATGCTTATAGAAAAGAACACTAGAAACAAAGTAAGCTTTACAGACCCTCTGTTAATGACATGTGTCATCATAATTATAGCAGCCATACTCGAATGCTTTCACCTCTGGATTAGGAAAGTCATTGTGTGGAAAACGTCTGTTTGATCCACCTCATTAAGCGTAAATCACAACTTACGCTTAAGTCTAAAATATGTTTTCAGCTCCTTCTTGCCAGACGCCATAGTCTACCTTAGGGATCAGTAACTAATCGGTAACCGTCGGTTATCCTTGCTATAGATTATGGCGTCTGGAGCACTCAGGGATAATGTGAAAACATCAAAGCCTGTGAAACCGTTATGCTGTTAAGCGAACACATCGTAGGAGGGATATTTAGTTAACACAATGGAGAGGATTCTTTCTGGAGTCACTGCATCAACAGCTCTGAGATAATTGTAATTTTCGGACTTTATTAGACAAGATTAGTTGTATGCACTTACAATAACAAGCATGATGAATAGCACACTCTATTATATCGATTCTGTAGTTAAAACAGAAATAGGTAGAGATACAAAATAAGCAGTGCCACTGTCTTTGTAAGATTGTTTCTTTGTGCCAGACAATCAGTGCAGGATTTCTTAAGTGTGTAATCCAGACATATTTACTTTCTGGGGTTTTTTTTTTTCCTTCAGCCATTGTTGCCGAAACTGCATTCTGTACGGTTTACCAGTAATCGTCTCCCAGTTACACAAACCGTCTTTCATCATTCTCCATTAGGCTACTTTCCTCTATCTATCTACTACTCACCTCTTTATCTTTTACTCTCCACATACCTGCCTCTCTCTTTCTCATTCCACAAAGGAAAGCAAATAACCCAATTATCTCAGGAAACGCTGTGCAATTTAGCTCTACTCTGACTTTGTTCTGGGGTGCCATTTGCAGTGCTTAAAGCTGATATAAAAGCATCCGTTGCTTTTAAAGACCTGAGTGTCTTATAAATAGGGATGTTAGAGGAATAAAACAATTGCTCGCCACACATTTTCCCAGTCTACCTGCTGCTGAAATCAAATAGTGATGTGCATTTGTCTACCAGAAAATGATTAATAAATGTTCTACATATACGCACAAGATGGAATATTCACGTCAGATCTGAAAAAAAAAATGAAAATAAGAGTAAGAAAATAAGATAAAGAGTGCTGATCTGATGATGCCTGACTGCTGTTTGAACAATGGCTTGTAATTAGTTAGTCATTACTTGCCCAAATGAGGTGTGGAAAGCTGTTAATAGAATGACAGGGTCCAACAAACTCTTACAGATGCCCCCTTTATCTGCTTCATCTAACACTAAAATTACACTGAAACAAATAGCAAGGCAGAGACTCTAAATGGTGAATGAATGAGGCCAGGAGTTAGACAGCATTGCTGAGTTTAGTGTTTTCCCCCATCCTGTGCTAAGCATTCAGGTGGAACATGTTGGTAAAGGTTGACGGTGATTATACTCTTTTGTCACTTGGCTAGATGAACAAATGTGTTAGACAGATGTGAGATAAGGATACATATGGGGATTTCTTTAGGCAAAAATTTGTATTGCGATAAGAATTTTCCCATAAGAAATAATGTAAATGCAGATAATCCGTTCCAATATTACCAATATGAAACTGTATGGCTGCTTACAAAGAACTGACCCAAGCCAAGCATTCCATGTCAAGGATCCTCACAGGAAATTGTGCCACCAAACTTGGGCTTAAAATAGAACAGAGCACCCAAGGCACCAATCTGTCAACCAAAAAATGTGCGAAAAATCACGTAGATTTTGAATGCATGCTGAAAGCAACGTTGGTCCCGTGGGTTGACTCTTTTCAAACAGCTTTTGCTCACTGAACTTGAACTTCGCTTGGCTTTCCATTGACTCAAACAAGTTTTGAATGGTTCCTGGACATACGCGAACTTAGCCGGTGTTCGGTTTGGTTCGTTTGTATGCTGAAAATGCTTCGAATGCCAATGCAAATTTCTTGCCAAAATTTAAGGCAAAAAATTCGTAAGGGATGGCATTCGTATGCCGAAGTTCTTGATTGTGCAAATAGCCATGTAGCCATGCTTCAGTTACAAACTGTCCAAAAAAGAGAATAAGATTTGTACCTTTAAGATAAATGCTAAGGAGTGAAATTTATATCTATTACAATATGTACTGTTAACCCAATTTTTTCGGTTGAGATGAGGTGCACAGAATAAACCTAATACTGTATAATGCAACCATACACTGTGTAAGCCTCCAGGATTCAAGTATGAAACCCCCCCAATGTTAGAAGGACTAAGAAATAAAGATGAGAAACCTAAACTGCATAAAGAAAGAGAAAGAGAATCATTTGGAAAAAATATGAAACCAAGAAGAAGAGGTTCTTAGCAGTTCAAACACCAGCACTGACTGCAAATCTCGGCAAGAATCAATAAATACTTCAGCATTTTGACAGCATGCTTTCTGATGCACTCTAACTCCCTAATAATGAGCCAATAAGGAATGCTCAGGGCACTGCACACCATCCATCTTCCTGTGCAATGGCACATCCTCATCCGTCACTTCTATAAAATCAGCCTGCCTGAAAAGCAAACGCTAGGGCTTGACAAATTACTTTTGCTGCTTTCTCTCTGCGTTTCTCCGGAGAAGGAGAAAGTGCTTAAGAAGTGAGGAATCGAGAAAAAGAAGGGGAAAAAGTGTGCAGAGGTTTAGGTCTGACAGGCAAGAAGTAGAGGGGCAAATGATGGATTGCTGTAAGCCAAGCTAGATGAAACGATAGAGAAGGTGTTAAAAATGAAGGATTAAAAGAGAGGAGACAGAAGGAAGACCTCAAAGATTTTTCAGGGGACCGCCAAAAAGTGAGGTTCCTGCGACTGCTCTAGGTCTCAAGTTTGGAAAGTGTGTGGTTTATGGAATCTCAAAGCTACACTCTTTGGAGGGATCTGTATGTGTGTGTGTGATATGGGGGGTCATACTTCTCTCCATCAGAAGCCCCCATTATTTTCCATCATTATTCTGTAATTTTAAAAGCAAATACTACTACCTGTCTTTCACCAAAGGTCTGCCATTGGAAGTGTACACTACAGATGGTCCTAATTCATTCAAGCCATCCCTCTATCACCTAAACCCACACATACAGTAAATATATGTGGAAAGTTGTTGAAATGTGGCATTACAGATTAGAGATTTGAATCAAGAAAACAGTCCATATGTCTTCACTTCTGTTTTCCAATCTCATAAACTGCCTTTGCTTCATATACCACTCCAACTGCACGAATTGCCTATGAATTATGAAAACGTTTACTGTTATCAGCCTTGACTACCTTTTACATTTGAAACACACTTCGAGTGTACAGTCTACTCACTAATAGAGTGTGAGTTTAATGAAAACAATAATTCAGTGACCAACAATGGCCCCAGGTCATTCAACAAGCTAGAAATCCTTATATATATATACTTAACAAACCCTCCAAGAGTGTAAAGTTGTGTGAGATTATTCCTTATAAAATGAGTGTGTTTTTTGTTGAGAAGAAACTCAGAAGTATGTATAATTCCAACCTGCACATCACATTTTAAAAATAACTAACTCAAGGGTGGGGCTTTCAGTTATTGTAAAACATCCGGGTTTTCAAAGCCAACCCGTCGCTTTTATTTATTTGAATTTGTGAGCCGACCGCAGGAAAGAACCCATTAAGTTAAATTATGTTGTTTTGGGCCAGGAGGGAAAGGGCACTGAACTCGCTTGTCCCTCAGATTCACTTTTCTTCTGAGTTGATGTACATAAACTACAGATAATAAAGTTACCCATACATAACATCTTATGTGATCCTGCCAGTTCCATGAATACAAAAGAAGGTGTCTGGAATCACTTCAATATGCCATCTAAAAGAAACTAGAGAAAGTAGCACACTATAAAAATCTGGATATATAACATACTTACCGTTTTTTTTTAAAAGCCTACCATTGTTCTCTCATGTCATCCCTTCTACCCTAATTACTGTTGCACTGCCAAAAATATCCCACTTGACTGGAGGTGTTGGCTCAATTAGCAAATCTCAGTGGTGTAGAAGTCTTTAAATACACCCTGCTGACTTCTAGTTGAAAAACAGAGATTGGCAGTCAGGAGGAAAAAGTTGACAAATAGAATTGACTAAGCTCAAGTTGCACTGATTGATTTGTCTCAGGATGCAAGTGTGTCTGTGTGTGTGTGAGGTTGTGTAAGTGTGAATATACAAACTTGATGCAGATGATACCTGCCAGAAATTGAGTGTGAGTGAAAGTAAGAGAAAGAAAAATAGGGAGGGCGAGAAAGAGAAATGAGGAGAGATGTAACTGTAGTGCAGACTAATAGCCCATTACCCCATTAGAGCACTTTAGCGCTTGGCCAGGTTGAGCTCCTATTTGTGGCCACATAGTGCAGCTGAGAAACATTTCCGTCGGTTTGTCTGAAACTAAATGGCATCAGCACGTCCATTACCGAACCACTAGAGAACCGCTAACTATAATTTTTGTAATAACTTGTTAAACTCTAAGAATAGCCAAACCGAAAAAAGGTTTATTTTGCAAAAGTTAATTCTACCTTTAAACGATGCTAGGAAATTGGAAGAAGTAGACGGCATTACCCAGTCAAAAAAAACATAAATGAATAAGTAAATGAATAAATAACATTGCAGTCTATCCATGCAAACACACAGATTCCTGATCTCTGCCACATCGATGAAACAGTTCTCTGTTCAACGCCACCTTAATTACAGATGTGGTGATTAATAATAATAATAATAATAATAATAATAATAACATTAGTTCATTTTATACTAATAATAATTACATTAGCTCATTTCATACTACATGAAGGTAAGTAAGATGGTAAGTACATCAACTGTAAGTCTATTGTATTGTCACAAGTGGTACAACCAGAAGAATGACACTGTTTAAAAGCTATAGATAATTAAGCTCATAGCACTTAAGCACCATTAGATTAAGGTTCACGTTTAATGGTAACATTACTTAAACAGATTTAAAACCAAGATAAAATATTCTGTTACACCTAGCCCACTTTATATGAGTAATGGAAGCACCATACAGATAGAAAACTAAACATGTTAGAGCTGCCGTACTGGAAACAGCCATAAAAAGCATCTTCTACCCCTTCCTTTAAATCACCTTCAACACACTCTTCTCTGCCAATACCAACGGAGTGTGCCATTGTAAAGCTAAACCCCTCTGAATCCCTATTGATTTAGGTATAATTAAGACCCAGGTTGCAACTTACAATCAATTTCTCAGCTTTGGACTGACAATAAGAAAAAGTCAACAGTCTGAGTGCTGGGGTGGTTCTCATTCTTCTAGTTGAAGCAATGTTCGGCTTTTGTGCTCAGTTCAAATCAATGGCCGTGTTAAGAATAGGCTTCGACTAAACAAAAGGACCTGGAAGGCAATCATAGGACTCACACATCTCTTACTCTAATGCTTTCTCTACTTTTTCTCACATAGTTGTGACCAGTTTCTTTCAATACCTGGCTCCCGTGTTCTTCCACTTGGTCAGATAATCATCTCCACATTAATGGAATGTCCTGTTGCAATACACATCCTTACTGCCAATAACAGGGTGATAAATTATGCTGTTTTAATTAAGCTGACAGTTTAGCCTCGCAAAGTGTCAGCTGTATAAATCTATGCATGGGCTGGGGTCACAGCTTCGAAGATAACGATCCCCTTTTATTGACTCATCAGGGGAAATTCACCTTGTATTTCATTACCTATTCGAAACCCAAGCCCAAATGTCTAGATTGATGGAAAATTGTTTTTCTTCCTCTTTTTTAGTTTGTGTATGATTTTGTGTGCATGAGTGAAGTTGTTGGTCTATGTTTGGGGGAAGCCTTTGTCATTCCAATGGCCTTCAAGCAGGAAACAAGATTAGAGGTAAATAACACCTAAAAACGCTAAAAGATTTGAAGCATACTGCAGTGTCTATAAATCACACAGGGACACGTACACCCCGTCTCCGCGAACCATAGTCTTCTTATCTCTGGAATGCACACACTCGACCCAAACCTACACATACACTATCGGTGTTGTGCATAGTTAGAACGATCTATCTCCATCCATTCATCAGACATATCAAGGTCTGGGAAACATCTGACTTGTGCCAGCTTAGATCAGAGTGTAGTGATTCATCGCTCACTCACTGTTCTGTGACAGCTAATGTGACTACTAGCACAGTTTCCTGTATTCTGCACAAAGCTAGACGTTGAAGAACTAGCACAAAACCATGGATGTTAGACGACTGCCTTGTTGAAACACCACAGTATCCGTCTCAATAACGTCATGTCATTTTGGCATGAATTTTGTAAGGGTGTGTGATTGGGATGCATGTATGGATTCTCCTTCAATGAATACAATAGGGAGAACAGGCAATCAGTGAAGTCTCTCTCACCAGCAGCCTCCTATTCAGTGTTTGATGGCATCAGATGGATGTCTGGGCTGTGTCAGTCCCTAAAAAGGACTATTGTAGGATTCTTATCTAGGATCATATTTGGAATTTTCCAGTGATATGTAGAGTGAAATGGATAGAAATGTAAGTAAACAGGGGAAAGAAGAAAAATAATTGATTCCAGTGTGATAAACCTTTGTCTTTACTCACACTACAAAGTATTCTAAGGAACAAGTGTATGTTCATGTGTATCTCCTAGCTTTTTTTCTCATCACACTGTATGTGATATTCTAAATTATATAACTTTTTTTACTGTGCATAATGCAGCTACCATAATACTGCCGTATAATACTACCATGCTACCCCATTTGAGATTCTGGTCCATGTTTGACAAGATTGTTGCTGCATATTAATGCTGCAAATCTCCTGTTCTATCACATCCCAATGGTGCCCTCTTGGATTCAGATCTGGTGCAACTGCAGTACACATTGTCATGTTAATAGACCCAGTTTATGATGACTTGTGCTTTGTAAGTGTCATTATCAATAATGAAATAGCATTATTATTGGCATGTCGTAAGTAGCCATTATAAGATGGGTAAACTGTGGCCATAAAGGTGCTCAGCAACGACACTCATTCAAACAGTGTGCCATTCAAGTGAAGCTTGATTTGTATTAGGTGCCAAGAAAACCTTTCCACCACCAACATCAAGGTCTGTTGACATAAGGCGGGTTGGGTCCTTGGACTTCTAATTAGGCTGGCAGGTTATGACCTTACCAGCTGAAATCAAATTAAATCAGACTAGGTGACATTTTCCCAAGCTTCAGCTGGTCCAGTTTAGGTGAACCTTTCCCCCACTCTAGTCTCAGATTCCTGTTCTTGGCTGACAGGACTGGAACCCAGTGTGGTCTTCTGCTGTTGTAGACCATCTGCCTCAAATAAAAGTAGCAATATTCCTTGCCACAGTGGATTCTGGGAATCAACTCTCACACAAGGACACTGCTACCCAGTACTAATAGGTGGCATTAGACTAACAAGGCTGAAATGTAAAAGTGGCATATTCGAGACTGTCTCAGGGAAACAGAAAGTCTTATGGGCGCTTCCTAGCAATACATGCAGGCCCATCACTGAGTGGTATAATACGGAATGTCTGGAGGCTCTTTGAATCAATAAAGATTCCTAGCCAGAGGTGCCTCAAGTCAAATTGCTGAGGTGGAGGTTGCTAGGAGACTAAAGGTACCCAGCTGGAGCTGTGACTAAGCCATTGGGGGAGTGTGTATGTGTGTCTGTGTGTATATTGGGGGTGTAGGAACAATAGGATTTGGTCCCAGCTGTGCAGCAGTGGGAAGAGAGCTGCGGGGCAACAATGGGGGGCGCAGGGCAACAATAGCTGGTCTCTCATATTTACTTTGTTCTCCAGAGGTCATAAATCCCTCTCTCACTCGCTTTGCTCCGGCGCTCTCCATCATCACCATCTCGAAAAGACGGGTAAGGGCGAGAAAGGCAAACTTCCCCTCCAGACAAACAAAACCTCTGTCTCTTTCAGCAAAAGGAGAAAGCAAAGAGGTCAAACTCAACTACTCTCCCACATATATGGCATATTTGCATTTGCACACTGCTTGTATTTAAAAAAAAAAAAACTTCAGGAGAGTAGCTAAAGTGTAAAGGAATTTTTAATTAGACTGTGCAGACCACTCTGCCGTTAAATCAACATTATAGCATGAATAAACAGACAGATTCTACTTTCTACAGAGAAAGTAATTGAAAAAAAATGTAAGTTAAAAAGAGACATTCAGCAAAATAGTACGAAAGTATTACCCAGACTAACGGCATCTTTTTTTTTTACCTCTAAGAACCCTTTTCCTGCCAATGTATTACCCGTAATGGTAGCATTGCTGCTAAAATATTAGCACAATAAAAATGGGTAAATCCTTGCCAGTGTAAGACACAACCGCTATCTGAACCCTGTCTTCACATATATACACACCTTCTCAGTATATCAATATAATAACAGTACATCCTCCCCTCCTTCAGGCTAGGAAATTTCACATTGAAGCACTCTATAAAAAAAAGCGGCAGTGATGAAAACTTTAGGCAGGGAAACCACTTTTGAGGGCAGCGCAGGATTGCAGTTGAGGCAGGCTAATTATGTTTACTAGCTTTTTACATGGTCTTAACTGAGATCTGTGGGTTGCCACTATTTTAATGCACACAAGAGGCTGGGCATCCTCAGTGGTGCTGCAGAAATGTGTGTGAAGACAGACATGTGCCCTCTTTTCGTAATTGACTTCCTTTCTGATCACTGCCCCCTTTTCTCATTTTGGAGACCATTAGGCAGGTTTCCTATTTTTGGCAGGGGGATGAAAATGACAGTTGAAAGGGAATATGGCTCGTCACGGTTAATGAACTCCTGGAGCAGCAAGGATTCGAGAGGTAGTCTCGAGCCCTAGGGGTAGAAAGCAGTTCCTGGACCAGCAACATTTAGCTCAAAGAGAGGTAATGAAGCTTAGTTTTACAAGTCGGCATTTTTTCAGTTTCTTAATTCATGGGTTTAGACAAATTAGTTTCGTGCTAACCCATGAAATTCTAATTCTAAAAACTGTAAACAGACCCAGATTATCTTCTGAAGAGGTTTGTTTTTGTTTATCAGAGATTACTTTTAAAAGTCAAAGAAAATTACATCTACATCTGTTTAATGTTGGTGAATTTCCACAACACTCTTCAGAGTAGTCAGAGGAGTGGTTTTAGTCTCATTAAACGTAAGAATTAATATAAATCATAAAATCATTCAGAGACATGCTGCTGTAGAAAATTAATCAACAGATTTTGATTCAAGAGTTTAACCGCAACTGACTCCTTGAAGGGCTTCCCAGTGTCAGCCTGGCTTATTTGCAAGTGACCATTCACTAAGTCTAAACTCAGGTGAACCCCAGTGGTTGCTTTAACTGTAAATAGATCAGTGAGCCCTTTTTCAAGGTTTAGTCCGTATCTGTGCATGTGTGGGTAGGTACACATAAACTTCTCTTAAGTATGTGTGGGCTGAGCAAAAAGTAAAGCAGCCCATTTTATGGCCAATGGTTTAACTGGATGCCAACACCGTGTGGCCTGGGCAGCACAGGGACCCTCTGGAGTTGTGTGTCATTTCACAGGGTTGGCATTTCCAGAGGAAGTAACTGCCAGAGCAAGGGTGCATGAAATTAAAGCCCACAACCACAGAATGGTAGGCGGGGGTTGTGGTGGTTTTGGGACAAAGACTAATAAAGATACAAGCCTGAGACTATAGGACACCATAGAGGCATAGGTCTATAAAATGAGAAAGCCACATGAAATACTGCATGCCAGGAACATCAGTGCTTATTGACTACACACCAAAAATTGAATGTAGACATCATTGTTTCAAAGAGGAATCGGGATAATAAGAGAAAAATAGCTTTCACCAAAGTAATGCACAGGGCTTTTCCTGCAGATGGTAAAATCGAAACAGAATGTCAGAAGTACGGTTTAAGCAGATGCTTGCAAATTTAACCTGGACTTTGAACCTAAGGATTTACAGCATCAATATTGTCTCCAGTCTATGGGCTGCTTTTTGCTTACCATCATTTGGTAATTGTTTTCATTAAGGTCACTGTATATCATGGCCCTGTGACCAGACAGCATTTCAACACTATGTAAGATGTTTCTAAAGAGCTCACTGATTTACTAAATCTTTAAACGGGTTAAAGACCACATGGCCATTGCAAGGATGACTTGACCTACGCTTTGTCCAGAAAATGTGATACATATCCCAGATGGGGAGGAAGCATCAGTTAACTTCAGGGATAGACGGGATAGGGAATTATGTAGGTTAGGCAATGAACCAAAAAAGTTAGGATTTGACACTAAGAAAAAAAAGATGTTGGAGGTTGGGAACTTCCAGACAGCTAATTGATCCTCTCACTGGAAGGTTCTGGGGCCTTGAGGGGCATATCTGTTTTTCTAGACAGATATTTACAACCCCATGGCTCAGTGCGAAAGGCAGTTTTACCCTTCTGGACGTTTGGCGTTGCTGTGTGGACAGAGGTGTTTACTGAGAAAATAGCAGTGCCTAGGAGGTGGCAAGAACTCTATTGAAGCTTACTGGTGGACACCTTTCTTCAGGCTTCAAACACACACTAACCACTCCACCTCTAAGCATTTCCAAGCAAACAGAGCTCCAGGCAGACACAAGGCTGACCATTCCATCTAGAGGCCACTGACATGAATGAGAATGACATTTCAACCAAGGGGCAAGAGGTGACAGATCTGAATGGAGATTACCGCTTCCCTTTTGCTACGGCTGTTTGTGCTGTTCCGCCCCCATTCCTTAGTGGGAATCCTGTCTGTGTACTCTGGGACACAATAGAACACTACACAAAATTTTGTGACTGAAGAATTACCTGCTCTTAATTCATAATCCAAAAATGGTAGCATGGTAGCTTGCAAGCCCCAGCATGACAGGTTGACAAAAAGCCAGTGACAGCAGTAAGGGAAAGGAACATTTTGTCAAAGGAAGAAAAGAGGAAATGGGTCTTAAGCAGAGGTGTCATGGAGTAAGCTGTGGGTAGGAGGCTTGGGAGGGGTGGGGTAGGTGGGGGGTTAGTATGCAGGAGCGAGTCAGGGAGTGACGTGCAATTCAGGAATGCCTTTGTTACTCCGGGCTAATATTTGTGCACGGATTTAGCTTCTTTTTTTTTCCCCTTCTGCGCTCACTGTTTGCAAAAAGGAATGAAAAGACAGATCGCTGCTGAGTTACCTAGCAGCATGGGGCCATGGGGAAGACAGGATGAAGGAGAGAACGAGTACAAGTTCTTATAGGAAAATATGCTTATCATTCTAAATACGAGGCCCGTTATCATTCCTGTCCTTCTACTACAAAGAATGAAGGGAGAAAAAAAACGACTAAACTCATACAACAAGCGAAAGAGAGATTTTGGCATGTAAGGTAAAATCCGTTACAAATCCTATGACCTTACTTTTGACAGTCTTTGATACTTAATATGAGCAAAAGTATCTGGACACCTGACCATACCACTTATATGTGATTTTTGATCATCTCAATAAATATTCAGTCTACCTTTGTTTCTGTCATAATCAACCATCTAGGATTTGGAGCATTTGCACCATTCACCCCCATTTACAGTCACAAGAGCATTTGGGAGGTCAGGTACTGATGCTGGGTGCAGTCAGGTTTTCAGCAGCATTGAAGAACCCTTTCTGTACAGGCCACTCTAGCTTTTCTACTCCAGTCTTGTCTTTACTTTGTGCACAGGGGCTTTGCCATGCTGGAACACGTTTGGGCCCCGTAGGACCTGTTATAGGAAATTGTAACGCTATAATATACAGACATCCTATAGTAAAATTGTGTGCTTGCAACTTATTGTGGGTGTGATGGTTTGGTGTCCACAAACTTTTGGCCTTATAGCATAGAGCGCTTGTATAGTAATGGTAACAGCCATCTGTCCTAATGCAGTTACAACCAATCACTACCAGCCGTATTCCAGACCGGCCTTGGCACTTAGCACTAACATGCCAACAGACAATGGAAGAGTGACCATGCCTTTTAAAGCCAATGATCTGAACATCCAAGACCATTTCTGGGCTTTGAACTACAATCACAGTCATTAAAAGCACCGACAAAGGCTTTGTTTTCCACACCGTCATGTTTCTTTTAATGAGGCAAACAGGGTCATCCTGGGTTATGTTCTTAACGATGGAACAGAAAGCATAATGTTTATTTCCACATGATCTATACTACCTTAGCGTGTATATGATCATAAAACTTTTTTTTGGGGGGGGGGGGTAATCTCTCCTGGACAAATGGGCTCTATTGTACTGTAAGTGCAAGGACATCTAAATCTAAAACTGGTTATCTTCTCAGAAGGGGCTTGATTTTATTTTAACTCAAGGGAAAATTCATCCGAATATGGCACCATAAAAAAAAAAAAAAAAAAGAGCAGCGGCCACCATGCAGCTGTCGTCCAGCTGCATTAAATTATCTCAGTTATAAACACTTTCAGTACGCATTGAAACCCAAACGCCACTCAAGCGTGTAATTCCAATAAAACTTGTGAGCCATTAATGCGTTGCTTAATTCTTTTTATTTATTTATTTTTTGCTTAATAATGCAGTTTCAGCTCTGAATCCTGGCTCTATGACATGGCACAGAACAATGTGTGGTTGCAGCCAGGCAGAAAGATAACTGACTGAAGTCAACAGGACCCCAGCTGTCTGTCTGTACCATCTTTGTCTACGTTTCACTACATCTCAGAGGCTCTTTCCTGGCCGGCGTTAGAGTGCCAGCTCAGGGAACGTGGACAGGGGCAAGGAGCAGACTCGGTGTCTCACAGTGTCTTGTTTTCAAAGCAGGCTGCCATCGCCTGCCAAGAGTAACGCAATACAGTAGATTTCCTTTCTTTGCTCTGTCTCTCTTGCTCTCTGGCTAGACCAAATTCCATGGCCTAGTTACTCCAAACACAAGGTAGATGCCGACTCCAAATATTTAAAGACGTTTTTCTTCTGCTTGTAATTAAAAATGGTGTGGCATGCCGTCTTGCTTTCCTGAGCCTCAAGCTTTAAAGCGCATGGGGAAACGGGATCATGGGAACAAAGGGCCGTCGGAACTTGTTCTTTCTTTCTCTCTCTGAGTCTTTGCCCTCTCTTTGACACCCAGATGAAATGTTTGAGCAGAGGAAGAAGAAAAAAAAAACAAAACAGGGATTTATCCTGATGATTCACAATTGTTACACACTCCATGAGTTAATGACACGTTAGCTAACTCATGAAGTAAATATGTCAACTGTGACTCAAAGGGATAAACGCTTTTATGTATGCAAATCCGGGTTGAGACGAGCCACGGCGTGGAAGGGAATCCTCGCACACGGATCTGGTTCCTACCAAAGGAAGACTGAAGAGAAACATAGTCACCTACAATTACAGATCCTTAAAAAAAAAATTCCGACACCGCGCAGCAATTCTACCGGGACCTGCTCTGGTTTAACACATTTATTTATTCACAAAGAAGCTTCAGCAGCCCACATCCATTCCTCTGAGCAGATAGGCGTCTGAGTGACAGAAACCCCAGAGTTTATTTTGCCATGCCCCAGCAATCTTCATTCCTATCTCCACATTTCAGTGCCTCGTCTTTTTTGCAGGATCGATGATGTGCTTTGCCAGACAATGTGTAGTCTGTAAAAAGCCATATGGTGGTGCGTATATTCATAAACGGTTTTGATATATGAGATATTTGATTCGCTATGTGCTTAGCATGCATAAAATTCAAAATAGAAGGATAGAAAATAGAAACTATATAAAGACTTCCTCTTTTTTAAAGAGGACCATAAATGACTTCTTCATCCAGCTCGTGCTTGTCCAGGTACACAGCTTTACACTCAGCATACACACACACACACACACACACATACACAGCACTGATAAAAGGGTCTGGAGAACTGAACAGAAGCAGAGCTTGAGCCACAAAATTTAAGAATGCGCCCTGCAGGCAAACATCTCGTTGAGAGCGCATCATGAAGAAAAGATTAGGTATTGATTCACAGCCACCCACTCTTTAGGAGCGAAGCATAATATCTACAATTAGGGAATAATTACATCTTAATTAACAACAATATGGGGACTGAGTTCATGTACTTTTTATTTTTTTTTTATCCACTGTGTTGAAACTGCTTGATTAAATAAACACAAGTAAGACTTTTATGAGGTCTCTCCATTGAGTGAGTTATGAGATTTTCTCTCTCTCTCTCTCTCTCTCTCTCTCTCTTTTATGAGAAAAGTACTGTTCTTACGAACTGCCTCCTGGCAAAACAAAATAGTTAAGCTTCCTAGATTTAATCCTATTAAAATTGATCTTATAAATAATGCAAAGGAATCACAGGCGCATTGAAAGCAATTATGGTTATTATACAAGACTCCAAAATAGCAGTTGTGATACATTTTGTGGCTCTTTTTATTTAGCGCATAATCAAAAGAGAAAGCACAAATGCACAAATACTGATTGGTGTGTGAGAGAGAGAGAGAGAGAGAGAGAGAATGAAAAGATGAAAGGGAAAAGGAATTCTAGAAAAGCAATTTAATAAACCATTTGAATAAAAGCTTGGTTTCGCTCCCCCAGCTCCACTATCTCTTTTCAGCATTTTCATCTCTTTTCAGCATTCACTTGCGTACCCGGACCCTGAGTGCTTGATGGTCCTTGAAACACTCTTGAAACACATCCTTATACTGCAAATCGGAATTTGACTGACCCTCCAAGCAACTAGTCTGGTCAGCTCAAATCAGACTTTTTAGGCAGCTCTCTGTGAGCTCTCCAATGGTGGAACCACAGCTGCTTTGTACCAGGCAAAGGGCTCTGTCACATATTTCTGCGTCGCCTGCGGTGGTCTGACTCGGCCAAGATTGACGGACCTTTGCCAGGCCTCGCCGTGGGGTTCCTACAAGAGATGAGTGGATGCCAAATACCCTCATAAACGAGCAAGGAGGTTCTGGACACGCCTCAAACCATCGTATCATCTTTATCACGCCTGACCCAAAACCAAATACCCAGGGCCCCCCCATTTCTTTGGCGACGTAAGCGGGGCTGCGCCGTTGCCTAGCAACCAAGAACAATGAGTCCCTGGGAAAGCACACTGCTTATGCAAAAGGGCAGTCTTTTCACTCTGTTGAGAGAAGAGGTGGCAAGGGGCACTAAGAGAGTAAGTAGACGAGGGAGACAGAAAGAACAAGACCAGGCTAATTTTCTGACACACACAAAAGTGATATCATCTGCATGTTTATATCCAAAGGCAGTCACAAAGATTTTGAATTAAGATTTATGAACGACCCTAAATCACTAGTTTGATATTTCTCTGGTTTTTTTTTTTAAATATTCCTTGAGAGTGAGGGGATTATTTCTTGTTGCTGTCTCTCAGTAAGCAGCTTGATTCAATTTGTTTAGTTAAAGGCCTTTCAACAAGTCCTATTGTACAAATGAGAACATCAACATGTTCTGATTGAGTTTGGCTTTAGATACAAACTAAAGCAAAGAGGGCCTCCCCACGCCACAAGACCCTATCGACACCAATGCACCAATCTGTGTGTGCATTTTATTTCACAGATAGAGATAGAGTTGCTTGGGGAGAAATCCACAAGCCAACATCAGTCTGAGACAAACACTTCGGAGCTTTTGTGGTTTCTCCTGATTGGTCCCAGAGCATTAACATGTCAAATACACTGTAGCTGATAATTGAAATGAATCATGCATGATGAAAAACTATAACTGACTTATTTATAAAATGCATAAATGCTTCGGAAAGAGATTACCACGCAGAGTGGGAGAAGAGACAGATCTAAGTACCTATATGATTTGACAAAGTAAATCATATTTCCTGTCGTTTCTATGGCAACTGAAACTACACATATCAGATGATGTGATTACAGTTTTGGAAAGCCCAAGGTGTATGAATAATTTCATATACGTTATACTAGTATACTAATCCAGACATTAAATTAAATGGGGGAAAAGCATATCATTCATATAAACATAAACATCACGAAAACAAAAGCATCCATGCCATTTTGGGAAATTAGAAGCCAAGCAAAATATTCCAGACACCTGGGTTTATAAGTGAGAAAACTAGTAGACCCCAAGGAAGTGACCATAGCTGATTAAAGATGTCTAATAGCATTTTTGTGTGGAAAGATTTTATTTTAAGGATGAATATATTAACTGTCCACATACTTAAAAACCAGCTAGATATTGAGAAAAGCCAGGAGTAGATTGGTGGGACCAAGCACCCTGCCTTAGATGGGAAAGCCTGGATGAGGAAGACATTCTAGCATTTTCTGTGAGTGTTTCATATCTGATCGTCAGTGAGGCTTTCAGCAGCTACCCACTAATGTGCCTCTACATAGATGCTTAGCCCGGCTCAGATGAACAGCCTGAGCCATGTTTGTTTAGACGTCGGCTTTACGGTTTATTGACACATTCAGCAAACGGCAGGGGAAGTGAATGACAACTCCTTTCTGTGGAAGTCTCACACATAGCCACATCCTTGCCAAACCATTTAACTTTCTCCTCTCTGAAAGTGCAGGCTTAAGAGTGTCTCCTTCTTTTTCCTGTGCTCTACCCCCTTTTCTTTCTCTCTCATTCTTCAAAATAGAAAAAGAAGCCAAGTGACAGCCTTACACATAAATGGTCCTCAGAAACAAAAGACTGCAGGAGGAAAATCCAAGATCATCTGAGATATGAAAAATAAACTAATTCATTACCCCACATACTTCCATACCCCATTTAGGGCCAATTAAAAGCTACTGATTTCTTTACCGCCTATCAATAATCAAAGTTTATGAGTTTTCCTATTGACAAATCTTATGCTTCATTTGAATAAGGGTCCTAATTCATCATTCTTGGCCTCCATAAAATCAGTTCAAAAGTCCTACTTTGGACCTTAGGATGGTTCCTTTAAGTTTAGCAAGCGATGTCACATCAATATGATTGCACAGAGCATCGTCAATAAACACTTTTTTACCTGTAAATAATTTGTGCTGTGTATATACAGCTATTTTCCTTCAGATCAGTCAACATGCATACATATTAGCTTGTTAAGTCTAAATACACACCATTCATCAGTTAGCCTGCTAGCTGGCTGTAATAAAAGACAAACGTGGAGATGGGCAGATTTCTAACTCGCAAATGATGCCATTCCAAGCATTTCCACTCAATGACCACACCATTTGAAGTATAAATCTAAGCAGGGGCCACCCCCCGCTTTTCTGATCCAACTCTATTCTATCTATTTGCTTATCCAACCTCTTTAGGACAGTTAAGAAGCATGAAATCCACACTCAGAATCAAAAACACAAGTCTGCTTTCTGTATTGTTATCAAAAGGAATTCATACAGGATGTTAAATGAATGACCATACTGTTCAAAATCCCTCTGATTTGGAATTTTTGTAGTAAACCAACCAAGGGGCAAACAAAACCAATATGAGAACTGGTTTCTATTTTGTCAGATTCAGGGGATTTACAGTGTCAAACAAGCATGAATGAGAAAAATGTACTCTGTAACCTCACCCAGACTGTATATAGATGGATGAGTCTGCCCATGGTTACTGCTTCCTGTCTCCATACTCTGACCCGTAGGGGAGTCTCTATGATAGGATTAGCTGACTATACCATAAAGGACCAAGGCACAAAAGTACAAGAATACTGTATGTTCTGAATGGAGGTTCCTCCCCATGTTGTCTGGGTAAACAGTAAGAGGCCAAAGGAAATCTATTCCTCCTCCTGCTAGTGTTTTTTTTTTTTTTCCTTAACAAAGGACATAGGGAGGGTCAGGACTTCCCAGCCTATGTAGCAGCTTGTTGAAGCCTGCCTGTGTATTCTCTCTCCCTCTCCTACTGGGAGGAAAATGAGATCAGAGCCCCACACCTCATCCCTGCAAATTGACAGATACACTGTCAGCTTTGACATTTTGAACTGATCATCAAGACTGCCAAGCTGGATGGTTTGCAATTAGTAGGTACACAAATTGAATGCCCTGACATTAATCAGCAAGTGGACTGAAAATGTTCATTTCAAAACCAGCAAGACCAGTGGAATCCTGGCTATAAATAAACATGCCAAAACATTCGGAATGATCATGGAACATTAGAAGCTTTCTCGAGGATGTCTGCCAGCGTGATTTATTACACAGAGATGAAAAAGTTTGTTCTAAAAATGGGACCTTTTTTTTTTTTTTTTTAGTACACTTCTTTTCCCAAGAGTTTCTATTCTATTTAATCCTGCTGTTATAGCTAGATCAAATATTCAGTAAACATGGGGAAAGTTTGGTGGATATTCATCAAGCCCGAATACTAAAACAAGCAGGATGTCGTTTTATGTTATGCTGCATGTCATGCAAAAGCTGTCAGACATAGTGAATGTACTGGTATGAGGAAATAACTTTTAATCCTATTTGCATATCTCCCATAACAGTGGTTTCCTCAAAACACAATCAAATAGAAACTGTACTGTATCAGCACAAAAGGCTCCTTCTTTTCTTCTTTCCTTCTTTTCTTTTCTCCATCATTGATGCTTATGTTTGTTTGCCAGTAAGATGTAAACCAACAATTAAGTAACAGGCACCTCAGTATGGGGCTGATTGGAAGCAGAACAAGACTCCTGTTATTCCCACTGGATTGCAAAAGCCTTCTCAGCTGCTATAGAATACACCTGTGCCCAGCGATCGCCTTCCATATAGTCCTTGAATTGGTGTCTGGGGTGGGCTTTAAATTTTTAATACCTCATTTAGATCCAATGAAGAGTAAGATCTTCATCATCTTGGACTGACAACCTTTAACCGTAAAGCTCAATTAGGCAGAGGAAAGCAGGGATATGTATCAAGCCGACCTCTTCAGCACATCCCCTTGACCCATCTCTTGATATATAATACATAAGAATATATAAAGCATAAATGTTCTTTGTGTTTGCACCAAAGTGGTGAACAGTTCAGTTACTGGTGATGTTAAGACCCTGACCTGTTTGTTCTAGCATGAGGATATTTTTTGATGAAGACTACCAAACATTTCTGTAAACCTAGATCTAGACCTAGGGAGCTAGGTGGTAGACCTAGGGAATAGATTGAGAACATGGCCAACCAGTTAGGGCTTGATTTGTTTCAGAAGTGGGACATTAGAACTCTCCCGTCCTGCAGAAGGACTCATAAAACACACGAGGCTTCAGGAGGGCGAAACAAATGAACAACCTCAAGAAAAGATTAACAACTAACTAAGAGGAGCTTGGAGACAAGAAAAAAAAGCTTCTCAGCCAGAGGGTAGATGTGAGAAAGAATTCAGATTCATTTAACCAAGAAGCCTTCAAATAGCCAAGTTAAATCACAAACATTTTCTTGGTCTGTTGCTCTTTCACTCTACAAGTCTTTACTCATCTCCCGCTCTCTCTTTTTTTGGTGTTTAGGCTTGTGTACTCCAGTCGCCTGGGAGTGAAGGCTTAGAAGGAGGTGTTGACAGAACTCAGTAGCACATATTAGTGTAGGCTAACACTAGTCTGCTTGACGCTGGCAGTATGTGTGTGTGTGTGTGTGTGTGTGTGGGCTTCATTTGCCCCTTACTGTTTGCTTGTTTACACACGACGAACGAGACAAAACAGGGAGTGGGAGAAGTGGCTTTCCTCCATGCCTTGTTTACACAAATCGCTTAGACATATTGCTTTTTCAGTCGTCTGCTCGTACTCCTTCGAGCATCACTCCTCTCCGGTTTGAACAACAACCACCACGTTACTCACCATGTACACAAAAGGGTGCATCACCTGTGATATTGTTTCTGCAAGCAAGAGTTTCTTAGACTTCCAGTAATTTTTTTTTTTTTTTTTTTACAGAGGACCTGCAAGGTCTAAGCTCACATTCGTTAAAAGCAGAGGAACAGCAAACAGCTTGTGAAAATGCAGGATGCTAGAAGTTTATATTCATCGACTGAGAACAAGTCAGTCACTATAAAAGATGTTATTGCTGGCTGCTGCCTCATAATTCCAGCCAGCACCAAAGGCTGGATGGTTTAGGTAGGAGCTGAGGGGCTTAGCACCATTAAACAGTGCTGCATCCGATCTTTTCTATCCGGGATACTGCACTGCTTAGTCATCTTGCAAAATTTCTGCTACTTGTTTGCAGTCCGATTTAATTCACGCACGTCCTATCAATTCATAAAATCTAGCCAAATTTAGAAAATACATGTGTTAAATAAAACACTTCTGGTGAGCAGAAGCAGAGAGTGAGCTATTCGTTAAAGATATTCCAGAGCTCCCTGGCCTCTAGACTGATCCAGCATATGGAAGCCTTGTGGGAACAGGCAATGAAGCACAGTTCCTGATACCCGCTGATTGAAAGGCTTGATGTTCAAGGCATTAATCGTGAATATTTAACGCCCTATCCATCCTCTGAATTATCGATGAGAGAGAACTACAGAACTGCTAGTATATAGAACCGTTCCACTTTTCAGTTATTTAACTACTTCAGACGACAGAGTGGTTTCTAAATTACCCATTCGGTTTCCGCTTACTTCAGATGGTTTTATGGTGTTTCTGTTTCTTATACACACCAGCACAGCCCATAAAAGCACCGACAACTCGTAAAATCCACTCTGAACATTGGAGAAGGGCAAGGGACAGGGAGCTGATCGGTTGCTGAAAGCTAATGGCCAGTTAGATGACCTCATGGCTGATTACTGTGGATCTCTTTCCAAGATAAGATAGCTCACTCAAATATACAACATATTTTTAACTTCACTTTTATGAGATGAACCAGAAACGACCCTTATGAATTTTCGATTCATGACACGGTCTAAGATAATTGCTCTTTTGCAAGGCAAATTCTGCCAAGTGTTTCAAATTTCCATTAACGTGAAAACAAGTTACAGAGAGAATGCTGTGATTTTGGGCCACTCAGTTATTACAAAATGGAATTTTTTAGTAGCCACATTTATGTAGAAAACTGAAAGAAGGTTTAGAATTCTTTGGCAAAATTTTATCCAAAGATCAAAATGCATGGAAAGCAACAGGTGACTAGGTTCCTATCAGCAACTAAAAAAGTGATGCTTCGTGCAAAGCCACAGTCATTTCAAGCTTCCCAGCATCAGTGAAGGTCATAAAACCTGCCGACCCTGCTTGCTACCTTCACACATACACCCACACACACCAGCTTTCTCTAAACCAGATGCCGTTGCCAGAAGGCACCCATCAAGCTTGCTATGACCCCTCCTCCCTAAACTCTCTCAAGCCCTTGGTTTTGCTGTACTCACAGTATGAATGCACTAATTACAGGCACAGTACAGGTAAATTACAGGGACTAGAGCTTTTCTTTCCTAGCATGGGGGGTAGTGAGTGAGAGGAGAAGGGGGCAGCAACAGGTTGTTAACCATAATGGATGCCACCCATTCTTTCTTGTTATTGTTCTCCCAAGTCAGTCCTCATTCCCGTCATGTTCCCAGGGTCTTGCTAAGCACACTCCAGCAACACAAATCCATCATCCTACCTGGATCTGTGCTGTGTTACGTTGGTCAACAACAGATCAACCCATCTTGCTTATTAGGTTGAAGTAGCTCCCTAATTCATATTTCAAAAGCAATTACAACACCTAATCAACTTGAACAGCCTTCTTTCTCACAGACAGCGTAATAAAACCAGTTCAGACCTGCCATAGTAGACTGGAGCACGGTGAAGTGAATCGATTTGTTTTTTCTAAATTCACTTATGCATTACTTCACAAGGATTAGTGTCCTCCAAAACAAAGATTAGCACAGATTTTTCCAGAAAAGACATTATGCATATAATATATATGCCCTTTTTTTTTGTATAGAGCAATTTGACTGAGGCTGACCTTACACTCTCTGGCTAGCACCAATGACTTGGAGCCACTATTTGTGCCAGTATAAAAATGAGCACACACACACACACAAGAGAGCGAATGGGGCCAATTAATGCTACAAGAAAACATCTGGGCTAGCATTCCACCTAAGGCTAACAGGCTTTTACATTAAATCCACTTGTTAATGGCATTGAAAAAAATAAGCATCTTAACAAGCCCCAGTGAGTGCTCCAAGCAAGTGCAAGAGCAAGTGTTCCTTGGGGACAAGAAACATTTTACCGGTATTTAATTTCCTCAAGTAAGACAGTTCTGTAATTTATTCATACTACCCTTTGTTGGAGAGCAGACCATGTTACAGATGACTTTGAGGTTTAGGGGCACTAAGGGTACATTTGATCCTTGATGATCAATTCATGCCATGGCTTCACTCAAAACAATTAAATTTGTACTCATTAAGTTCATAATAGCTCTGCCAAAATTAAAAAGCTTTGCTGTTAAAGAAAAAAAAAGAAAAGAAAAGAAAAAAAAAAGGATGAGGCAATAAGTGATTCAGTGTAATTTGCTTATGAAGTAGTTTTCCACGACGAAGAAGTCAATAAATCAAGGGTGATGTCTGGTAAATTGTTCAAACAGCTGTTTCTGTTGCCAGAGGCTGAAGTTTAATTCCTGCCTGAAAACATAAAAGTGGAATGATGTGAACAGAGTATTTAAAGGACTTGGCCTTAGAGAGTCCAATTGTTTATGTATGTCTTTGGGGGAACAGAGGGCTGGAAAAGGAAATGGTTTTACCTTGTCTCAATAAGAGAACATTCCCACCACTGGCTACAGGTAACATGAACTCAAATGAACAGCAGAAAGGACAGTTCATACCAATTATGTGCAGAAACAGTGGAGGCTTTCAGACTTAAATAGGAATTTGAAGAAAAAAAAAAAATAAAATGTGGTTTGCTACCCTGAGACGGATGTAGGGGGTGGGATGGGGGGGCATTTTTGATTGCTAGTTTTCCTCTCGAAAGAACAGAGAAACAGCCTGTCCAACCTACCAGAAGCAAAAGTTTATTCTCAGGGCAACTTTTGGCTTCCTCCTGCAAACCCCAAATATTTCCCATCAATGACAACATTCATAAGAATGAAGAATGAAATGCCCTCAACCTTTTCGACCTTCTCGAGCAATTCTGCATTTCCGTAATACTGGACTCACAGGCACGCATACATGCACAGGATCTGACCTAATCATATCTGCATAAAAACATCCCTCTGATATCTATACATCGCTAGAAAGCCTGACCTTCACCTTCACCTTAAATCACTTTTCAATAGGGTTTTCAAATGCTAAAGGATTTCAAGCCATCGCGTAAATACGTTTAAAAGGCACACATCAAACCTTAGCTAGACTGAAGCACATCATAGACAATAGATATGAAAATGTCAGGAGACTCACAGTCGTGACAAAGCAGCATTCTTCTGGAACAGTAGCTCTGGCAGCTGGTAGAGTTGGTTCCTATTTAGACGTCTAACAGAGGCAAAAAGGGGAAGAAGAAAAAAAAAAAAGCTACGTTGAAGTCATCACAGTAAACAGGAATACAAATGAAGTGGAAATTATCTGATAGAAAAGGCAGCTGGCTAAAATGAAGCAAAGAACATGGTCAAGGTACTAAAATATCTTTTGAAACTGCGAAAAACAAACAAACAGTTGACTAGCATAATTAGCAAAATCGTACGAGACAGATTGTGACTAATTACCAAATGAGACCGCAGGTTTTAAGTGCTTCCAGTTGAAGGCTAAACATATGGGACTAGAAGCTAATCATTTTTGGGGGGACTATTATAAAGATCAGATGATTTTTTTTTTTTTTATTTCACATGTTGCACATTAAAGTGAACAGCTGTACAGCTGCAGTCCTAGTTTCAATAGTTTACCACATGATCTGCACAGAACAGCAGTGCAGCTGTGATGTGGTTCCTTCGTTTTGACAGTGGCTTCATGCTGAAGCCGCCATTCCCCTCTTACTGATGGGGGGCTTTTTGTAGCTTCTCAAACAAGCGAGACTGGCAAATCTGTTTAGTATCATGTAAGCCTAAGCCTTTTTTCCACACATTCTTGGTCGGGTTCCTGGTTGGCTAGTAAATCTAGCCAGGAACCTCAGATCACTTGTTCGGTTTTGTTTAGCTTCTTTTTTTTTTTCTTTTTCCTCCTCACAACACCGAGCTTGAAGCTGTTCCCTGCTTTAATCTTAATATTGGTTAGGTTCTTAGCTGGCTAGTAGAAGAGACTGCCATCTCAACACACTTACAGTCTCTCCAGTTCTTTCATGTCATCAAAGGCCCCCCGCTCGATGGCTCCAATTTGGTTTTCCATCAGCTGCCTGTGGAGAGAAATCACAGTTGGTGATGGAGATGTGGAGATGTTTGGCATAGCTTGGGTGGATTGGGACAGAGTGCTCTTCAGGTAAGTTGAGGGGGTGATAGACCTGTTTGTGGAAGGAAATTAGAAGGTGGTGGAATGTTGGCAAATAAAAGAGAATTTGAGGGAGTCTAGCCAGGATAGTGGGCAGGGAAAGGTGCATGGGAGGGCTGGGAGACTGTGGTGGCAGTGTTTGGCCAGTAGACATTGGCTGGTGTGGTCTGGGATGGCGGTGGGGTGTGAACCATGCAGGCGTACAGCCCTGGGATGTGTAGGCCACCGTCAGCTCTGTGGCTAGGTGCTTTAAACTGAAGCTACTTATTCAAAACAGGTCGGGTAAGCCCTCAGAACCACAGACTTCACATGAACCCTCAACACTGCGCATAAACAGACTCACCACAGGGACTGCAAAAACACTTGCATGTAAAACATTTATTTAAAAAACATTGATTCTTTTGGAAGCGGTGCAATCTAACACCTTGGGAGAGAGGCAGCCTGGCTTTGAGGAAACAAAAGAGTTGTTCATTAAAAAAAATGAGCTTTCGCAGAACAGCCAGTTCCCCCTGAGAACATGCAACGAGATTTGATTTTTATTTCCCCTAGGTTGAAAGATAATTGCAAGTCACAGATCACAGCCTCTTAATAAATAATAGAGTAAATAAATAAACAGACGATCATCATTTTCTCCAAAGGTGGTGGGTCTTTGAATGTTGATTAAATGAGAATGTTTTTGTTTTTTTTCCCCACAAATTAGAGCAAGAAGAAATACGGTCTTTGGGTAATTGTGAATGTACATATTTTTAAATCTTATTATCTAACCCAAAGACAGAATTACTTAACAAACATAACCTCATAAATCAGAAAGAACGGATATCTTCTCATGGTTTTTCAGACGTAGACGAGCGTTCTTTGTTTTCTCAGTGTGCGTGCGAGGCTCGTGACTGTAAGCATAAACCGTTTTTCCTGTAAGCGCCGTCTTCACCAAGGGCAAAGGTTCACACCCCCATTTTCACAGTGAGGCAGCCAAGTCCCAGGGGTCAGAAATGTGAGAGTACCCCCCATGCTCCTGCCTCCAAGTTAATCATGTTAACAACCCGCATGGAAATACAGGGGCCATTGGGAGACCTTCAAGCTCCTTGGGGGAAACTGGTGTGTGGGTGTGTGGGTGGTTGGGGATGTTAACAGTGATATACTTGTAGAAAGTTGTTTCCATCTTGTATCTAACAATACGATGGGTATGCTGGGGTATAGACTTTTACATATATAAATACGTTGGTGTTTGGTGATGGTTAAAGCAAAATAAATTCAAATTCGGTCTTTATATTCTATTATATTATGTCATTATTTTATATCATATTATATTTACTGTCACCTCAGTAAAAAGCCATGTATATGTTATTAAGGAGAGACTTACAGAACACGGAGGTATTTGAGTCCACTAAAATCATTCTTGTTGATGCGGGTGAAGTTATTTCCATTCAGTTCCCTGCAAAGAAAAAAAAAAAAAAAGAATAAAATATTAATGAATTCTTCCTCCACTGGGATGTTTCCATTGAAGTTGAAGTACATGATGGAATCAGTAAACTGAGATATGCCACTTGTGACCGAGATTGCGTTACACGAAAAACAAACATTTCTCAAGCCTATTAAGCATTTTTACAGTGTCACAAGCCTACGTAGCATTACAATAGTTACAGTAATGTAACTATTCCAAATCCATAATAAGGAAATCTTATTGAATAGTGTGTAATATTTCATAGACATTTTACATCAACAAAAAAAAAAAAATTCAATTTTTGCAGTCTGGGCTTTTCATACGTTTGAAAGAAGTTTCATTTTGTTCAGCAAAAAGCAAGTTGTGTCGAAGGCATTAAGACAGTAAAGCTTTATAAATCGATATCAGATATAGAGATCACTCATCTATCGAAGCACTTTGTAGAAGAGTATCTGTTATCTTTTATGGCTGACTAGCCTGTCATGAGACTGGTCAGAGACTCCAACGTGAATATTGACCGATAAACTGACTCTTATAAGATAACCAAAATGAAAAAAAAAAATTTTGAACAGCAGATGATTATTATATTCTTTAAGACTATAAACTGTGTTCTGACTAAACACTGCATCTGTTAATACCAATGCTATGCTAAAATATATTATGTTTATAGGTTTTTTTTTTTTTTTTGGTTCTTGTGCTTCCTCTACAGGGAATTCTGTTTGACTGAAGCGGTAATTCTGTCCCAATTCATGACAAAAGAAATGAAAATTTGCCCCTCTATAGCACATCAATGAAGCGCGACCTTTCAACTGTCGACACTCCTAAACGCTGAAGCAGCTGTGGGATTTGGCTCTGAGCCCCTGCACTGTGTACCAGGTATAAACACACATTGCTCTGTTATTATGCCATAGATGAGATCTGGGGAGGTTTGAGTTAATCCTGTAGCAGTCAGGGCACCACCCTATAAAATGGGCAAAACACACTTGTATGCAGACACAAAAAGTCATCTTTATTCGTGGACCCAAAATTGACTTCTCTTGGTCCATTATAATGACCACTCTTGGGACATAGCTAGAAAGAGAGAAGCAGAGAGCGAGAGGTCATTGCAGACAGATGGTCTGTGTACACAGGTGCATGGATAGAGGGAAATAAATAATGGAGTGGGATTCATTAGCTGCAGCCTGATATACACATGTGCTGTTTATTGCTGGGCACTTAATCCAGCTTTTCTCATGGCTTCTCAAGTATAAATCTACTGGGTGGCCCCCTGTACCGGAACCCAAGGGGACTGGAGGCCTTGTGCAAGAGAATGGAGACTTAGCAAAACACAACCAATCACCCTTAATCATGCTAACTGCATTCACCATCTGCCTGCAAATTGCATGTTACTTGCCGACTAGCAAAGTGACAAAAGACTTTAACTGGTGCAAACTTACACACAGAAACATCCTCATTTAAATCCCAAAAGAGAGGCTTTATTCAGCTGGAAGTAGACTATGTAGATTTGTGAAGATTTCTGGTAGTCCTTGTGTTATAGAATCTGCAAAACAGCTGGGTTTTTTTTCCATTCAACTAAGTGGTCTCTCAAAACTCAAAATAGGGCATGTCTTTAAAACAATTTTAAGGAGCTAATGGCTCGGTTAGGGAAGTGGAAAGGGTAATATGTTCTAACTGTGCAATGCTACTATCTATATCTGTTGAGTGCTTTAAATATCCCTGTCTGTATTTGGATCTAAACTTGGCAGATTGGAAAAAAACACAGAGGCAGAAATGCTAGCACTGTCAACAGGACTGTTTATTTTTTAATCCTACTTGCACACTTATTAATTTTGTTTTTACCTGCCTACAGTATTTCAGTCTAATTATGTGGTTCTATTTAACAAAATATAAACAAACTGGTAGCCTCGTTTAAAGCACTGTAATCCTAACCAGGCAATTACTAAGTATACTGCATTGTTCCAGTCCCTGATGCATACCTCCAGTCCCAACCAGATGCCCTGTGAGCGACTCTGACAAGCTTCCCATTTACACCAAAACCAAAGAACACCTCTTCTTCTCATCTGTCCAAATAACGTGTTCTTATTTTGTTTACATGCCTAGTGTTAACCACTACCATGACTTGGTCCCTACTATGAATGAGGTATTTAGTAACTGCAGTGAAACGTCAATAGCTACCAAAGGAATTTAAGTCGAGTCCTGAAGGTTTAAGGAGTCAAAGTCTGTGAGCACGCTGCCATAGTGAGAAAATGAACTTCCTACCGCTGAGACAGTTTATTGCCATTGCTGGGTCACTGAAAAAGCATCCAAATAGGATCTTATTCATTAGGTCTACCAGACACTTATACAAAAATTCTGCCATTTCCCCCTACTTCACGGGGAACTCCCACTGTAGCGGGTGCAGGAGCCAAACGAGTGCCATTGCCCATTTCCTGTCATCTCATCACAGCTCAACAGAGAGCTGGGGACCTAGATGTTTCATGTCTCCCGAGAGGCCTGATTTCTCAATAATTCAAAAGGCTATGAAGAAGTCCAATGAAAAAAGGCAGTATGTTTATTTCTGCCATCTGTTAAAAAATCCCGCTGCGACAAGGAGAGCTGTATAACATGAAATAGATTCTGTGGCAGAGAGTAGGAAATGCATATGCGATGCATATACTCAGTAAATTTCTCTCTCTCTCTCTCTCTCTCTCTCTCTCTCTCTCTCTCTCTCTCTCACACACACACAGAGCACTCCAAAACACATATATATGTGATACAAGGTGGGGAAACAAATTTTGCTTGGGAATTCTCCAAAGGAAATAAGAGCTTGATTCCAAAGCCGTTTATTGGCAGAAGCAGAGGAAACCAAGGAAGATCTTGGGTCAGCGCAACTGTGCAGACAGTGCACCTTGCTGGGCCAACAAGCTGCTGACCATCACATCACACTCTAGCAGACTGCTTTATGCTGTTACGGTTGGCGTTGTTACTCAAAATTCACAGATCTCTGGCAAAAAGTGCTCCAACGTTCTGCTCCACTTCTGTGCTTCCCACAGCTACTCGCTTTGAGCTTCAGAACACTAGATGCTAACGGAGCATTGATTTACCCCGAACATCTTTTTTGTTCTTATTCTTGAACCTAACCAAATGTCAGCACATGCTGTGACCGTATATTGCTCTTTTGATTTATTTGCTAGCACTGAGAAGTTAATACTCTGTGCTTATGTTCTTGCATGCCCTGCTCCCATGACAGATGGAGGTGCCAGCTATGAGATCTTGGGCCAGGCACTGATCACACTCTACAGTGAAAGAAGAAAGACTGTAGCATCTTTTTGCACACCAAGTACAGATTTCTTTTTCTTTTTTTATTTTATTTTACATAATACTGTAGAGGACAGAAAAGGAGAGAGTGAAATGAGGAGAGAAGACCCAGTGAGCCAGAACAGACTAGGGACTAAAGCTCAATGACATTGAGAAGCTTTGACCTACATAGCAGACCGGTAAATGCCTGTCTGCACATACAACTCTATGTCTTCCAAAAGAGAGACAAACCAGACCAGGACAAAAATAACTACCAGGAGATAGTGTTTGTGTAGTTAATCAGTTCTTACCTTTTGCATTAACAGGACAGGTTTTGTTCATTTAGTCATACTCAGTGCATCATTAGCTTTTAAAATGGAGAGATAAAATAAGTTGAAAAGCTGGCTGGAATGGGTTTTTTTTTTTTTTTTTGGCAGGAACTCTTTCCATAATACAATACATTACTGCTGCAGGTAGAGTGCTGACTAAACAGAACTACCATGTAATGCTATCAGTGTAAATGAGATTGAAGTTATTTCACATCTTCATACAAAACAAAACCAATCCAGGAAGCAAAAGAGATAATACAAAGCTGGACCATGCATCACTCTGCTTTAAAGAAAAATGTAACTCTGACCAATTTCTACTGAAATATTTGTCGATTCGAGAATAATTTTGTTGGAGTAAAAGCTCCAGAATTTACCGTAGCTCTCGAAGACAGCTGTAAGTTGTGCTTGGTTACTTAACGATCTATGACTTGATGCACGTGAGAGTGTTGACGGCTGCGTCAGCATGAAAGTTGAAGCTTTGGAACCTGATCCGTTTGAGCAGAGTATATAAATGAGGAGATGAGAGAGCTGGAGAGACTAAGGGCATCAATCACTGCATTGTGCTCTATAGGTAGAAATGAAGCAAGGGCTAAATCCCAGTGTTCTGGATAATGTACGAGATGATTAACCAAACTGAAAATACATGAAAGAATTTCTATTAGAATATCAATTTTGGATGTCATTGATTAATGATTAATATGAAACATATTCAGCTAGAAAATAGTTAAATATTAAACCATGTTTGAGAACTTGATAAGCCATCTTATTATTTAACTGCTTTTACCATTTGTTATCACCGGCCATTGTGAAGATCCTGACAAGTGCCTGGAGCAAGAGAACCTGGTAAAAAGGTGTCGTGAGGTAATCGGTCATATCAACACTGACCTGCAAATGCCTTGTTTAAATTACCTCAGGAGTAAATGGATTGCAAACTCAATCTGTACCCATACAGCCAGGGGGGACTTGAGACTATTGCCCGATTAGTCTAGACATTAGAATTGCTAGAGTCATGTTGCAAACCATTGGGCTGACCCCCCCTGCTTATAGTGAGGCCATCAGAACCGAACTCAGCCACGTGTGAAATGAACCTGACATTTTAGGAGTCACGGATTCACTGCAAATGATGGAGGTAAAGAAATGGTGGGGGGGGGCTGCGATCTACCATTCTCACAAATGCTTTCCTTTCTAGCTAGTAGATTGGTTACACCAAAATGTCCCTATGGTTGATGGACAGTAAATGTATGTGTACATGGTGCTCTGTTATGTGTATAGCCCAACCTCATGCCTAGTGCCCCAGGATAGGCTCCAGATCCAACCCTATGAGAATCAGTGCCTTTGTGTAAGGTATATGGTTATACATTTCTAATTTTTGCTAATGGCTTTACAGTGGATATAATGGCTTTATTGTGGTCATAGTGGATCCCGAGCCTATGTGGAATGAACACATTCAGTACAGGACACCAGTCAATAGCCCTTAAGCAACAACCCAGACTTTTCAACCCAAAGTCTGGTTGCTTTTACCAGGAGGTTAAGTCTGGGCTGTAGATAGATCCTCCAACAAGATAATAGATTCAGAAATTCATCCGAGTCAACAGAAAAATCGGCTTCAGCAACACAGCATACCAGTTCAAAACCTGAGGTCAGTCCAAATGCACAGTACTAAGAATATAAAGGATCTAAAAATGTTATGCTCAGAGAACTGGACAAAAAAAACTTCCAACCTTGTTAGATATTTCAGGAAACATTTCGGTGCTGGCGTCCTTCCGCTAACCTCACGAATATTAATCTTGGTAATTGTTTTGAAAGTCTATATATTTAGCCTCGAAATATTACTCAATGCTGTTCTTTTCCAGTTTGTGTTTATTTTAATGAAGGGTGCCAACAGTTCTGGAGTTGACTGTACCCATGTGTAGGAGTCTGAAAGTAAACCTCATTTACAAGGTGCACTTAACAGCACAAAAGTCAGCAACTGCCAGTAAATCAAACATCTGTGTCTGTAATTGAATATGCCAAACTGTTCAACTAGAACCTGGAAACAAGTTGTGCTTCAGGGACGTGGAGCGCTTGAGCACATTGAGATGGAGAACACACACAGGCTTTCATTCCCTCGGAGCAAATACAGGGTTTGTGTTTGTGCTTTGTGGATGTTTTGCTCACAACAGTTTGTAACAGGCTGAATACCTTCTACTTATTCCTTCAAGAAAGTAAGTGGTACACGGTTTGTAGCTGGGTAGTCGTGTCATGGTGCTCTGACACTCTGACTTAATTAAAAGGCTTGTCTGATTGCAGCTCGTGTAAATTAAACAACCATAAAGAAAGTGAGCTAAAACATTTCCTGCTCATGCTTTAGGTTAAAAGCTGCCTTGTCACTGATATTACGTCCTAATTAATCTTCGAGCTCTTTCTCCCCAATCGCCATTATGCTCACCTTAACAGAAAGCTGTCGGCCGTTAAGATTTAGTATAAGACCGTGGCTTATGGGATGATGGGAATGTGAGGACAGGAAATGTGTCTGCTCTACACAACCTTTAATTTAGCACCATACTCATCAACATTGGCATTCCTCGAATAATTCTCATTCCTTAACCGAAACCATCTGTGAGAAATAAGCAGGGTCACATGTGACTGGATTCTCCTGTCTGATGTCACAATATGTGTTGAATTTATTGGCAAGGCATGAGCCCGGGGAAATCTTTATCTTCTTTATCTGGATTTTGAGTTGTCTGTGTCCTAATTGAGTAACATCATGGCTCTTGGTGTGGATATGTTTTTGTTTTTGTTTTTTATCTATCCACTGATTTGATGTGTATCATCATCTGATCAAAATGTTGCACAATGTTGTTTAATAGTTCTGGCTTTCAAGAAGAACTTTTTCTTTTACATGCCTTTACAAAGACCTTAACAGACTGGTTTTATATAGCGCATTTATTGGCTATACTACTATACAGGTTCTCTGAAAAGCATTAGTCAAAGCAACACTTCTGAGTTTGGCAAAAGAAAAGCATTTGTTTCTTGCATCTGAAGATCGCAAGTTTGAATCATGATGTCACAGCCATGCATGGCCGGGGGTCCAAGAGAGCCAAATCGGTCGCGTTCTCCCCTATCAATCACAGTGACACTAGCCAATCATGCACGCGGAACAGGGCGGATAGTATTTTTCTTTGAGCGTATTACTGAGCCCCTGAGGTTGCATGATCAGTGGTTAGAATAGATACGGACAGCTGGGTTCATAATGCCTTGGAGAAAGTATATGACAGGCTTCGTCTTTCCTGACGGAGCGGATGTGATCGGGAGAGTTGCCTGTCGGGTCAGAACAGGCCAAGAATAAATTAGGGGAAAATAAAAGGCTTAATTATTCATTTGTTCAGCTTCAGTAACCGATTTATCCTAATAAAAGTTGTGGATCTGGAAAATATCCCAAAAACATGTGAGAGAAAGCACATGCTTAAATGGAATAGGAACATGTAAAAACTCTACACAGACAGTAACCCGAGGTCAGGATGGAAGCAGTGGAGCTGTGAGGAGGAAGAACCTGCCTGATATTCCACCATGCTACCCTGTTTTTAAAAGATATCTCTTCAGCAAGCAGTCTCAAGAACGCACGTGGTTAATAAGAAGCCTTCATGTTTTTGAAGAAGGTGCTACAAACAGCCTTCGATCAATTCAATTAATCCGTATTACTTTGTACCTCTTCCTTTCCTAGAGCCGAAGTTCACAACCAAGCTCTCTAAACAACGATTCGACTCTCAGCTTAAACTGTTTCTTCATGCAGTATCTGTACTCAGCCCTCAAGCCCTCGACAGTTGAATCGATAAACAATCTGACAAAAAAGGCAAGAAAGGACACTTCTCACTACAAAGAGAATCCCAAATCAGACAGCATGGTCTCAGCACCATCAGCCACGCTTGATCTTGGCAGTGCGGCATTGCGAATATACATAAATAGATGCATTAGCATGTATAAAAAAAAAAAAACAAGATGCGGTACATTAAAGAGAAAGAAGAAAGCTGGATCAGTAATCCGTTTTTTTTATGCAGTTATAATGCGCAGTCATTCATCTTTTACCTCACGGCTTTGGGAGTGCATTGTGATTGTGTGTGGTTAGTGGGCTCATTGTCTAGTATATTTAGCAAGAGCTGGTTAAGAGGAAGTCTCGTATGGGGGTGCGAGTTTGGCACATGTGGCTACAGTCGTTAAGGAACGCGAGCAGAAAGGTCAGGACAATCGAAACGCTTTCTGACGAGTGCAGATGGGATTCTACATCCATGCACAAATTACAACCCCCCCCCCCCCCCCCCAACACCACTACACACACACACACACATTCACAGAACCTTGTCAGCATGTATAACCGAGCTTCTGCTTGCAAGGACATTTTTTGAGTGGATGTCTAAACCAATTGAGCCTAGCGGAGCCACTCTGTCCTGACTGAGAAATCCCCAAACCCCCAACGTTCAAATTTCTTCAATTTTTTCCCAATTTCACATTGCACTTAAACAAGCAGTGAAGACAAACTTCTTTTTTTGGTCTGTATTTAAGACATTTATGAATATAAAAAATTTTCACTTACATATTTACTCATCAATACATTAAATATCTATTTAAAGTTATTATAATGATAACAATAATATATATATATATATATATATATATATATATATATATATATATATATATATAACATTATTGCTTCCAGGACAAGTGAAATTTCTCATGAAAGCACCACAAAATATAATATTTTTAATTAAAATTAAATAAAAAAAAAATAAAAAATTTATCCGGAAAAGCCCACTTAAAGAAAATCGAATTAAAATAAAAAATGAAAGGCACGGAAAAACCAGAAGCAATTAGGAAAGCACGTGGGGTATCGTCAATTTGTCATAAGAGTCAGGGGGAGAAAAAAAAAAATTCACTAGGGACTTGTGTGTGGTTTATTTGACTTGAGCGATCACCTTGAAAAATGACCACTACACAATGGGGTCATTGGATGGAAAGATTTCTTAATGTTCCATCATCTGGAAGTATATTATTTTCCCATGATTTCATGATTTGATAGTAAAATAATAATAAGCCAGAACTGATATGGAAAAAGAAACGCAGATACTTGTCCCATCTGTAGCAAACAACAACAACAACAAAAAGATTAGACACACACACACACACACAGAGACACACACGCAATTTCCCTGGCATGTATAATTTATCAGAGATATTCTAAACCCGAAACCGGTACAATCAATTTTTTTCCATTTCTAGTCCTGGGAAATTAATTACAGCATGAATATTTCAAAGTGTTACAAAAGATCATAGGCAGAAAGAAGAGAGAGAGAGAGAGAGAGAGAGACGAGAGACGAGAGACGAGAGGACGGCTGATGTGCAGAGTGAGCCGCACAGTTAGTTTCGTTCTTCTGCAGACCAGCTGCTGATGAGAGACTCTCACTTCACTAGCCACATAATTAAGCACCATGTTACTGATTTACTGATTTCACCACTGATTCAAAGCCATTCTGTCCAGAGAAGAGGTTTTTTTTACATTAAGTTACACTGTCCATATAATAATAATAATAAATTCAGTAGTACAAATATTTACTTTCATCAAAGTTTGGCATCTTAGAAAGGAATTAGGGAAACGGATGCAGAATGAGATACAAGCTAAAATTCAAACAACAGAACTAAATAAATAAATATATAAATATCACGTGAGATAAGTGAAACTATTTTCAAGACGGCGTACGGTAAGGACAGAACTCATGTAGAGCGCCAGGAGCATTCATACACACAAGCTGACACAAGTCGGTTCTGAAAATCAGATGCATTTACGTGCGTTCTTTTGTACCTCTTTTACACCTGCCCTGAGGATTCGTACTAATTTTTCCTTCACTAAACATCTTGCGCTCCAACTGTGTTTGAGAGGCTACTCACAGACGCTCCGTGTTCCTTGGGATGTTCCTGGGAATGCTCTTCAGCCCCAGGTTGTGGCAGTCCACGGTGGTGCCGCTGCAGGTGCACAGAGCCGGGCACGCGGTGGCACGGTGGGCGAACAGGGCACCACACAGGAGCAGTGCCCACTTCCATGCCCTACAGCCTCCCATGGGCATGACTGATCCACAGCTCCGTAAAACTCCTTTAACTGTCTTTCCTTAAGGGATTTTTCTGCTCCTTAAGCTGCTGCAGAAGTCCTTATGCTGAAAGCAAAGCACACACAACGTGTGGGAGAAAGACTATGAAAGAAAAGGTAGAAAAGGTAAAAAAATTGTTTGTTGTTTTTTTTTTTTTGTCCTCACAGGCAGAAGAAATGGCTACTTTAGGTCAGACTAGTCCTGTTTTGATTGTTCTTGTGGAAAGACAAAAAAAAAAAGAAAAAGAAAAAAAAAAAAGAAGCTCGTCCTCTTCTGTCGTGCTTGACTTCCTAAAGAAAACTCTCTCTCTCTTTCTCTGTCTCCGTCTCTCTCGCTGTGCTCAGCGTCTATGTCTGCTTCCCTCCCACTCCTGCACTCCTCTGGCTGCCTACACAGAGGGGAACAGAGGAACACCAAAGAGAAAAAAAAAAGCACTCTCTCACACTCTCTCTTACACACACACACACACATATACACACACAGCAGTCATCCATCACAAAGATCTACAAATAGCAGCTCCCAAGCTCCACCCATATCCCCTCCCCTTCATCCAGTGTTCCTTCCCCCAATCCTAAACATACCACCCTCACCCCCTACAATCTCTCAGGCATCCCAGTGCAGCTCTGGGCATCCACACGTGTGTACGATTTACAACGTCCCGTGTTCCAACACACTGACCCCTGACGAAAGATAAGGATAAAGTACGGGGCACGTTGGTCATTACGAAGCGTACGCTCTCTCGAGACAGGAGAGAGGGCTGGTTCTGTTATACAAAGCAAGACAGTGTGCTTTTCCAGGTATGAAGTGTGTGTAACCGGAGTGTGTGTCAGCTAAAATATAGAGACGTTGCTTGCTTGCTTGCTTGCTTTATTTAGACAGGATTAGTAGATTAGCAGAGTCAACACAGCAACTTGAAACAGCGGGTCTCAAACTTTCAGCAGTCCTGAAAGAAAAAAACAAATCCACAGGCACCTCAGTACTACAGACGTATTGAATTATATTACTATTGAAATGTGTACAATAATATTCTGCCTATTTATTCAAGCTCTCTTCTGAGAGAACATGTAGAGCATGTATAGACCTGCTTGTTGTTTTTTGCATTAAAATCAGTCAAATAGGCTAATAAACTCCAGTAGCTCTAATAAAGCGTTTGTAATAGTGGGTTATGATTTCTTTTGCTGTAATACAAAATAATGCTTCTACCCCCTGGGTGTTTCGTGGGAACCTTCAAAGAAAAAGACAGAAGGGGGAAGAAACGAAAAAAAGCAATCAAATGCTAGTATTATATTAGTTATCACTCATTGCACAATAGTAACCTTAGGTGTTGGAAGCAAATGAGCAGACAGTGACGGATTGCTGTTTTGAAACTTTGCTAGACAATTGATTCAAGCATTAATGATCCTTTAATATCCCCCGAATTTCCACAATACTCCACCACGTTGTGCAGAAAAAGATCAGGAGAGGAGAAAGAATGTGTGATAGCCTAAACAGACCTGCCAGAGAGAGGCGCTTAGCCGTGACAGCTCTGGTGTGGAGCCTGATGGGAAAGACGAGAAGGAGCAAATATCACGTATACCGCACATTAATCAAAAGACTTAAGGGAGTTCCTTTCACTTCCTGATTTGGACCATAAGTCCAGGGCACGCGGCAGGTGACGGACTATCGTGCTGGTCTGCTGAATGGGAAGGCGCAGAAAACAATAGCTTGGGTCTGATTACAAATATTACTTTGTTCTGATCAGACAGGTATGATCATTGATTTTATGGTAAATATCATAAGTAACAACAAACTAATTTTCCAGGATCCTGGTCAGATTTTCAGAAAAAAAGCAGAGCTAATGTAATGTTTTTTGGGATGGAGGAAACTCAAGAGCCCAGAAGAAACCCGTTCAAAGTGAGCCACCATCCCCAGTGCACACTTAATCTAAGCAATACATCTAGTTTATTCAGAAATAATTCATATCAATCGACTTCAATCTATTTATTTCAATAGACAAACGTGAGCAATGCTAATTCTGAATTTCCCTTTGGGATGAATAAAGTATCTATCTATCTATCTATCTATCTATCTATCTACCTACCTACCTACCTACCTACCTACCTACCTACCTACTTATCTCTATCTATCTATCTATCTATCTATCTATCTATCTATCTATCTATCTATCTATCTATCTATCTATCTATCTATCTATCTATCTAATTCTATCACGTCGACGTTTGTCTTTATTATTTCTCATGTGGAAATAAAGCTCAGGAGACCCATCAGGATGACAAGCAAGTAAACGGAAAAGGGAAAGAAAAGAAAGTCTTTGTTCTGGTTAAAATACACGACGACTCCCTCCATAGACGCGAGCACAGTAAAACGACCCAGTAAAACTGCCCCTAATGATCTAACGTGATGATGTACAAAACCGCTGCGTTTAACCACAGCAAGCCTTATGGAGCTAATCATGCTACTGTGTTTGTTTGTTTGTTTTTGTCTGGTTTTCATCGAATGAATAGGGTAAAAAAATATGGAGTTTTTTTTTTTTTTGCATGATGCAAATCAGTGGTCACAAGTTTCCATTACATATTGCCTATATTAATATTGGAGCTTTAGTGCTGAAGGAAGGGAGCAAAAGTGGGACACCGTACACGTCTTGGCTGCACTCGAGGTAAGTGGAAAATGTGTGCGAATTTGATGACAATCCAAACGATTTCTTTACTTAAAAAATAAAAGCCCACTTAAAACTAAATTAGACATATCGCTGGCAAGATTACAGCCGCATACTACAGAGAATATGATGAATATTACATAATATCTCTACGCCAAAACCCGGAGAACTGTTTCATATCACCGTATGAATTGAATCGAGACTCCAGGGTAGGACGTTTAAAATAGTCTAACGCTACAGTTTCCCTTCGCTCGGTCCCTACAGAGACCATCACATGGGAGCAAATCAAACTGTCCGGCTCGGAGTAGTATATCGTAGCCGCAATACCACATATAAGCTTTATGCAAACACATCACGGTAATTCTGTCAGTGGATATAAAACAGCATTAATGAGAGGAACAGCTCAGCAGGAACAACATGCCTTATTACTTATTGAATAAGTAACTGAAGGTTTAAAGAGCTGTCAAGAGCCAGGAGATAAGTGCATGCAGACGGAGGGTAAGCGGCGGAGAAAAACGAGCGCCGTTCTCTCGACTCCGGCACTCTAAACATAGATTCGGCAAATTCCACCTTTAGTCACATTGAGAGAAAACAGAACTCCTTGGGTGTCTGTGAGCCAGGCATGTACAAAGTCAAGCTACAATGCCAGGAGTGAAATAGCAAAAATGTGCTAAATGAAACACTGGGATGGACTGTTTTTTTGATATCATAAAGTTTCAATGATATTTTGGCGAACGTGCGGCCAGAAATGGAGCAAATTGTTTAATAAAAAGCAAAGAAGGTTTATTTTAAAGTTGTTGTAGTGGGTCAGATTAAAGACAAACACTCTCTAAATGATAGATTTTTGCATGGACTCATTCTAAGTGCATCTGTGACGAGAATCCTCAGCTCACATTTTATCAGCGAGCTAACAGCGTATTACTTTCTATCCACTGCTCCCCCTTGTGGCGAATATTAGAATAACATCGACCGGGAGTTTCGAAAAGAAATGACTAAAAAGGTTACATTTTTTCCTGCCTTCTCAAACCCTTACAAGTTTCAGTGCGATTTCAGTCTTGTTTCAATTTTATCAGTTCATCTACGCAAATAACATCATGCGTGACCCAAGACTGATGATGCATATTAGGGCTCATTTCTGTCTCTCAACTTTCCCCATTCGTGCCAATTTCAAGGTGAAACCAAGAACTTCCAGTAAACCTCTGGAAGGAAAACGGGAAATAAATAACGATAACGACCTCCAAACGCTGTGAGAAGCATGAATTATACGATCGTATGTTATATGCAGAGATTATTCCAGTACATTTTAGACATAACTCTATTTTGGCTGTGCCTCAAAGCTTGAAGCTCATTTGAGTGAATATCTTTGTGTGTGTGTGTGTGGACAGCATTAAATAATTTTATATATATATATATATATATATATATATATATATATATATAATTTAAATGAATGTATTAAGCCCAAGCAGGAATTAATTAGCATAACTTTGGATTTAAATTTAAACCTTGGAGTACATGGAAGGAATAAAACATGACATGGCAACCTGTCAAGTCAAGCCTGAGGTTAAATGTATTCCTCTCATTTCACAGTATATATATACTAGTGATTATGATTTTCAGCTTATTAATGATGTGCTTTATCCATAGCTATACCATAAATATTCATCACCCTGCTCTTTCACCCTGACACTGGAGACTCCTTCCATAAGTGCTAAATATCTCAGAAAGTTTTCACCTTATCAATGTTCGTTAAGTAGATCTTCCTGTTGCTTTATAAACCGTAACATTTGAATGTGCAGGTTAATATAAACTGGCATTACTGTAAGCGGTGGTGTTCAAGAAAATTGAAAACAGCTTCCGACCAATAAGATTACAGAATTCAACACTGTGGAATAAATGATAATAAATCAATCAATTATGAATTTATAGTTTACACCGATCAGGCATAACATTATGAGCACTGACAGGTGAAGTGAATAACACTGATGATCTTCTCATCATGGCACCTGTTAGTGGGGGGGGGGGATATGTTAGGCAGCAAGTGAACATTTTGTCCTCAAAGTTGATCTGTTAGAAGCAGGAAAAATGGACAAGCGTAAGGATTTGACTGAGTTTGACAAAGGGCCAAAATTGTGATGGCTAGACCATTGGATCAGAACATCTCCAAAACTGCAGCTCTTGTGGGGTGTTCCCGGTCTGCAGTGGTCAGTATCTATCAAAAGTGGTCCAAGGAAGGAACAGTGGTGAACCGGTGACAGGGTCATGGGCGGCCAAGGCTCATTGATGGATGTGGGGAGTGAAGGCTGGCCCGTGTGATCCGATCCAACAGACGAGCTACTGTTGCTCAGATTGCCGAAGAAGTTAATGCTGGCTCTGATAGAAAGGTGTCAGAATACAGTGTCAGGGCTGTTCTGGCAGCAAAAGGGCGGACCAACAAAATATTACTCAGGTGGTCATAATGTTATGCCTGATCAGTGTTTGATGCAGTGGGTTTTGATCCTGAACTCAAGGTGCTGTCTAGAGATTTGCATGTTCTTCACAGTTCTCTGGTTTCCTCCTATAGCATCCCCCAGTTAGATAATAAATTTCCTTTTAAGTGTGAATGATAAAGAGGCGTTCCTGTTCAAAGTCTAGGGTTCAAGATCCATCAAAAAACGGACCAGGAAAAAAAACCTGCTAAAGATGATTAACTGAGTTCATAAGCCTTAACATTCCCTTGTAACACAGTGATTTAATAAAGTGTTTGCTCTGAATCGGCACAGATCATTTGAATGCAAATTAGACGAATAACGTTTTCCTTTAGGGGTTCTGGAAAAGTTTTGTATTTATTTAAGCTCCTAATGTTAAATTGTAAGGCTTACTACATTTAATAACGTAGGAACTCGATGAGATGAGTGAATCATTTTGTGAAAGTTCATTACATCCATGTCCATATTTACATATGTAAATGCTGGAACTTTAATAATCGTGGAAGAAATGAAATAAAGACAAAGATTTTAATACGTTTGCTTTTAATGTCAAAAGCTGAAGGGAATGTACAATACAGCTATGACTTTCAACCCACATATGGTAACGTCGATCCACATGCTTACGCTGAAATATAATGCTAGTTTTAATTGCTGCTAAAGCAGGAGGTAAAATATGAACAAATGTGATGTCACCAACCACAGGAGGAAAAAAAAAAAAAAATGGTGGAATCACATATCCATTGAGACAAAAAAAAAAAAAGCAAAAAATAAGGCACCTTTACATAGAAAAAATATTAAAAGAAATAACTTAAACGATCTCAAAATGAAATAGTGGTTAACTCCTTAAAAAATAAACAGACAGTAGTTGAAGAGATGATTTAACCAAATATAAGACTGATCTAAAATAAAGTCTGGCTCAAGCTTATTCACATTTAAAACGTTAAAATAAAATAAATAAAAATCTCCCAAATTGAAAATGTTACCCTTCCCTCAGAAAAAAAATAAGATCATCCCAAATGAAGAGTCTTTGTTCAAATGAATACTAATTCATGCCAAAAAACGATAAATCAAGGGAGATTTTTTTTAAAAATACACTTTTTTATATCACTGTTCACAAAGCTGAACTTCTATAATGTGATTTGGAGTGATAATGCATTAAGAAATTCAGATACGGAAATTTCATATCCTTTATCTCCCTACCAAACTTTCCAGATCCGCTCAGATAAACATTTCAGTGTAACAGCTCTAAATAACACTAACTGTGTAGCCTGCAAATTAGACCACGTAGTATTCATACTATGTAGTCCGTCAAAATACGACACGACCGATGTCTAGCCAAGCTAGCGCTAGTTTCAAATACATGCATCATACAGCACCCTGAACCTCTCTCATATATTTTGTTCAAGACCCAAAAGAAAAAACATACTTGACCTTTCTAAATACACGTTCCATTCCTGACCTTTCTGACTTTATGCTTGAGACAATTTTGACAATTTTCTTTTTTAAATATCTTTCACAAACAGATAATTCAATTCAGGACATTTACAACTGGTACAAAACCTCACATGTAATGGACTGGGTCTGGAGATTCATCTTGTTTGCATAATGGAGGTCACGTTTGCTTAGCCCAAATAAATACTAATACCCAAACCTGATCCAAAATTCATTTACAAAATTAAAATCTACAGGCTTAAACTAGAGCGCTCAGCCGGAGAGAGAGGAGTTCTTTTGACGGCTGTGGAACCCTGGAAAGAAATATGAAATAAAAAAAATTAAATAAATAAAAATAAGCAAATTAATATTATAATTATTACAAATTAATATAATCAATTAATGGCAAAAGGGAAGGAGAAAAATAATTAAATAAACCGTGACACTGCTCTTTAAAAGTTACACTAACAAAGTATAATATTGCTGATCGATTAAAAACCAAAATTCCAACCAAGAATAAACATTGTTTTGGAATGGTTGTCTATCCTTGGATATTTAAAAATAAAAAATTTTTTTTTTAAAAAATGACTTGCTTTAATATTTTACTTTTAATGTTTCTGGTTTGTTAATATTACTCAATGCATTAAATCATTTTAGTATATTATAATATATCTGTGTATATATTAAATGACTTCTGTAAGCAGATCTGTACGGATCAGTTAACGTTTTCCTTGTTCACCTCTTTGGTTTGGCTTGTCCCAGATCCAGCTCTCTCGACTGTAACCTGATTCCCCAACACTTTTCTCTGTGCACAGAAAATTTATTTTTTTAGGTGGAATAATGATACAGATGTACTCACAGAGTTAAGTACAATAGATTAACATTATTTAATTTGAAACACACACACATACATATATAAAATGTATGTGTATGTGTGTATATATATATATATATATATATATATATATATATATATATATATATTTATATATATATATATATATATATATATATATATATATATATATATATATATATACACACATACATATATATACACATATATATATACACACATATATATATACACACACATACACACACACATACACGTACATACATACATACCTTGATGAGACCTCCAAAGGACCGGGAGCGCCCATGCTTTTGGCTTGAAGATCTAGGGCTTTCACGTATTGGAGTACCTTGCTTGTTAAACTATAAAACACAGCATGATATATCAGAGGCAACGTGCAGAACGCTGTATGTGTTGTGGTTTTTAAAGACAATGCTAAACAAACTTCAGCGATGTGCGAAGCAGCAGATTACCTGTCGGATGAGTTTCTTTTTCTTTGTGGAATCCGGCATGCTGCTGACATGCTGAAAAAGCTCACGCAGAGCCTCCTGTGTGTGTTGCTGGTTTTCGCCGCCATCCTCCTCATTGCTTCTCTTAGAGGGCAGGCCTCGGACACCGGCTACAGCGTACAGAGCCAGGTCATCCTAGAGCAACGTGTTAGAAGTGATTTAGATTCTGGTCCACGGTGTGTGTTAGATGATGTGTGTGTGTGTGTGTGACAACTATGAGGTTCAGTCACAGGCAGGGGGTCAGTGCTTTACTACATTGGAATGAAAGACAGACTTAATTTATATGTAAATTTTTCTCCACTTATATTCAAATATTAATTAAACTTGACCGGCTCAGGAACAAAAGTTATAATTATGTTTGTGTATGAAGATGGAAGAAATAATTACCATATAAAAATCACAATCATGAGGTGTTACAAGTCCAGGTGACAGATCAGAGGGGAGAGAGAGAGAGAGAGAGAGAGAGAGAGAGAGAAAGAAAGAAAGAAAAAGATTTCTCTAAAGTGCACAACTCTATAATTATAACCTTCGATTGAGGAGTTTCGGAGCCGGAGAAGAGCATCCGTGCGTGGTCTTTTATGTATGCTGGTGCCTAGAAAATAGAAAATAAATCATTAACTATGCTCAGAGATAGGACAACAAATGAGATTACTTATAGAAGGACTTCTCAAATGAAATGCCACTTAGTAGCCAGAGCTCTGATAACTGCTCACAAAGAGAAGCTTAATTAATTTTCTTACCCGAAACAACTTCTGCGAGTGCTTGATAAGAAACGCGATGCCGTTGTTCAGCTTATTCAAGTTGTCTTGCAGATCATTTGCAGTCACCTGCGTACAAACAAACTTTCTTTGAAAAAAAAAAAAAAAGGCTGCAACACATAAGAAGAAAATAAGAGGGGGAAAAAACTCAGACCTACATTTTTGGGCCATATGATGTGTGGTGCAAACATGAGTGCTAGGTTGAAGGCGGACATTTTGTTTTTGTCTTGTTGCTTGGCGGTCTGATAGAGCAGGTCCAACAGCAGTTTGAGGAGGCTGCGATTGGCTGGAGGCAACAGCATGAAGAGAAGCTGCAGCGCTTCGATCTGACGCTCTTTGTTCGGCACGGACGTCTTGTTGCCTCTCTCATCGAACAGCGTGATCTCTGTGAAATGTAGAAACGATAAATACTAATATTTAACACCAATATTTAATTCAAGCACCCTGATTGTTTTGTTCATCTAGATCGTTTTCCTTATTTATACTGGGTTTGTTCTGTAATTGAATTTTGCTCTTGGTGCACATTATTTGTGTGAAACGATCTGAGAAGAACAGATGCAGTTCTGTAATGCCGAGTTCACGTCGCATAATCAAAGTCGTCTGATCGCCGTTGTCACGACTATCTGGGGGAGCATTTACATTTTACTCCCCGAACTTTCCTCTGTCCTGTATCTCGCTCTCTCATTGGCTGTAGGTCATCGCCGATGTATTTTTCAGTCAGAAATCATTTCACACGGCAGGATCTTGAATCGCCGACAGGTCCGGATAATTAGCATGCCAAATATTTCATGGGCATCGACGACGCATCAGCGATTCTCTAAGATCCCGTCTTTCATCATTCACACTGCGTGATTGTCAATATCGTCAATATCGATTGCTGGCACTGGTCTGCGATTTCTAAAAACTGATCAGCGAGGGTAAATCAGGGATAACATCGTGCAGTGTGAACTCGGCATCATATAGTCAGTGAAACATTATACTTTAAAATCAACTTAAGACCCATCTCAAACTGACAGAACTAGTGTTTCAGACCTCAGGGGTGTATGGATGTAAACAGAACATTTTAGACAGGGAATCATTGTGTCAATATTCATCAATAACGTCATGTAGGAGTAGCACAATTTTGATGGTATTATCCTTTCGGATTATAACATGCCCTAATAAGTAGTTTACACATCTAACACACCTCTCTAATCACAGTTTTAGTCTTATCCCAGTTTATTGCCCCATTTATCCTTTAAAATGGAGTTCTCAAACTCTTTGCAGCAAGGGATTACTTGGAACTAAAATCATTTCCACAGCCCTCAGTACAGATTTATGAACATTTTCAAATACGAAGCTCATTGTTTAAATAATATTATTTAATAATAGAAAATAATAGTTTGGCCATTTTATTCCTGAATTTCCCACCAACAGAAGACAATTAGGTCCAAGCTATTATTTATAGGCCGAGTTTTTGAGGTTTGGATTAAATCCATTTAATTCGAGTAACCAATCAAACAAGCTACAGGAACTAGACGATAATAATGGTTGGTTGGTATTGAGGTCCATGAACCCCATTTTGTGAACCATTGCTTTAAAGGAATAAATGAGGAAATTCCCAGTGGCCACCGGTATTTGCATCACCCCTCTGTGCCCCGGAACTGTCATGGCCATAAGGGAGTACCGGCTATTTTGAGATGTGCATGGTAATGGCGATGAGTCAGCAGTGGCTCGGGCAGCTCCCCCAGGAAGGCCTTTAGCAGCGTGGCCGCGTCATGTGGATGGTAATCCCCCGTGTCCAGATCGACATCTGCGCCACTGTTGAGTAACTCCCTCAGCGCCTGCTGTCTGATGCTGTTCCCCGGCACACGGAACAGGCCCTCCACATGTAGGTCTGACAGATACAGGAAAGAGCCAACTGCTTTAGAATAAATTATTCACTTGCCCATTCAGGTCCTGTCTAGCTTTTTCTTGGCCATTTAAGGTCCCTCAAGTGACACTATAGTGTTAGCAAAAATAAAGATGCTGTGACAGAGAACAATTAGTTCATTTTAAGTAGAGCACTTCATAAAGTGATAAGTGAAATTAGACAAACATTTTTATTAGCACCCTTTACATCTGGCAACAAATATGTAAAGAAATATCATTTTTAAATACTTTATTGTATTAAAACTTGCTCGAGAGCAGGCTAAAAAAAACAGAATGATCTCTTACTTTTTCCAAGGTGCTCTATAAGCTGGTAAATTTGGGCAATACCCTCCTCGGTTAACGGTGCTCCGAATATCACTCCTTTCTCTGAAATCAAAGACAAAATATACTCTACTCACAAAAAGTTAAGGATATTTGGCTTTTGGGTGAAATTTATGGAAAATGTAAAAAGTTCATGCTACAGTGCTATTATATCATGAAAGTAGGGCATTTAAGTAGAAGCATGCAATTGTTATTTCCTCTTCGCAAACAATTTATTGAAACAAAAGCCAACAACAGTGGTGGGTATACCACAACAAAAAATGTCAATGTCTCAATAATTTGTCATGTGCCCTTGACCATCAATTACAGCTTGACAACGACGTCTCATGCTGTTCACGAGTCGACTTATTGTCTGCTGAGGCGTGGCATTCCACTCTTCTTGAAGGGCGGCCCTCAGGTCATTGAGGTTTTGGGATGCAGGGTTACGAGCCTCTACACGGCAACTCAGCTGATCCTATAGGTTTTCTATGGGATTCATCTCTGGAGAAAGTTCAGGCCACTCCATTTGAGGTACTCCAGCCTCCAGCAGCCATTCCGTAATGATGCGACCTCGATGAGCTGGAGCATTGTCGTCCATGAAGATGAAATTAGGCCTGTGTTGTTCATGCAGGGGCACAATGACTGGATTAATGATGTTATTCAGGTAGTATTGGCTTGTCACTGTACCATTCACAAGATTAGGGCAGTTCTGTATTGAGTGGACACACCTGCCCAGACTGTAACACCACCACCACAGTGACTGATGCATAGCGCTCTCCTTGACATCTCCAACATCGTTGGTGGCCATCATTTCTGCTCAACGTGAATCGACTTTCATCAGAGAACAGCACTGAGGCCCACTGGTCCCTCGTCCAGCGTAAATGCTCCCTGGCCTGATGCCTGTGCCTGGTGGTGTGGTCAGGTACCCTTTCAGGTTGTCTAGCACGCGGACAACGCTGATGTAAGCGGTTTCGAATGGTCTGACGTGACACTTGGGTGCCTCTCACCGCCCTTAAATGTGCCTGGAGTTGAGTGGCATTCATCATCCGGTTCCACAGGGCACTGTTCACAATGAAGTGGTCATCAACGTGGGATGTGGCCAAAGGATGTCCACTTATGTGACTCTTCCAGTCTCTCTGTATCTCTGTCCCAACCTGCTGATGACACTCTGTGACACTCTAAGCTCAGTGGCCACTTCCCTCTGAGAACATCCTGTGTGAAGCCTCACAATGGCGAGGTACTGTTGATCAATTGTTAGGTGTGGTCTTGGTCTCATGATGTCAAAATGTGAACAGCATGATGAAGAGGACTGTTTAAATACCATTTCTAATTGAACCAGAAAATTTATTGGTCGATTGGATCAAACACCAGTTGTGAATTTTGCCGTTAAGCACCTTGTTAGAGAACAGCAAGTTATGCAAAAAGTACTGAAGCACTGAACAGTTGGACATGTGCATTCAAAAGTGTAGAGAAGGTCAAATTAAGTTCACCTGTAAAGGTTATAGTGCATTTTAGGTGCATCCTGAAATTTCACCCGAAAGCCAAATATCCTTAACTTTTTGAGTAGTGTAAATATAAATATATATATATATAAAACATCGCCTCAGGCTGCATCACACTACCTGCTGTGGATTATTTTCACCATGCCCCACTGCGTTTTATTCTCTACTTAAACATTAGTTAGATACGGTCAATTTGATCGATCAAGTGCTGTTCCACAGTGCTGGTATTTAGCTGAAGAGCACGGGGATAATTTCATGGTTTGTATCACTCTGCATGACTATATTCACTTGTAATTTGTTACACTGAAACCATTACTCCACTGCAATACACTCTGTGACGCAGGGTAATACACAACACTTTATCCAGCTGAGGCTACATGGAATGATTTTCGTTGATGGAGTAAATATAAACAAAATATTTTACCCATATTGCGTTTACTTGGTAGAGCGGAGACTGCGAGCCAGGCTTTCTTGTCCAACAATGGTCAAAAAAAATTCACCAAACACACTCTTAAACCTTGTGGAAAGAAGAGTTGAAGCCGTTATAGCTGCAAGGGGCAGACAAACTCCATATTAAATTCATGTGCATGTAAAGACAGACGTCCCAGTTTTGACCTGGCTTGCAGTTTCCGCTCTAATTCATCACGAAGGTGTTCTATTGGGTTGAGGTCAGGACTCTGTGCAGGCCAGTTCCACAACACCAAAGTTGCTCATGTCTTTATGGACCCTGCTTTGTGCACTGGTGTGCAGTCATGTTGGAACAGGAAGGGGTCATCCCCAAACTGTTCCCACAAAGTTGGGAGCATGAAATTGTCCAAAATGTCTTGGTATGAAGCTGAAGCATTAAGAGTTCCTTTCACTGGAGCTAAGGGGCCGAGCCCAACTCCTGAATTCAATGATTTGGAGGGGTGTCCCAAAACTTTTGGCAATATAGTGTATGTAACAGACTACGCTGTTGTAACAAGAATTTCACCTCATGGGATCAATAAGTCTATTTTATCTATATATCTAAACAACAGGGGAGATCCGATACAAGTTGTACTGAATACTGGGCAAATCAGAGCCGTGCTGATATTCAGTATAAACACCGAGTGATGTCGCTTAATTATTTTAGATAATCGTTCTTCACATATCACACTCTGATAAACAAATCAATTAGTATGCAAATTGGTTTATGCCTCCATCTGGTGGCTTCTTGAGACATTTTGAACATGCATTTACTACATTTCACTGTAAAGAGTTGCTTTGTGAGATGTGAGATGTTCACCTTTGCGCTTCAGGAAGTTAGGTAAGCGCAGGAAGCCTGAGGAAGCGGGGAGCTTGAGGTCTGCATCTCCCTGGAGCTGTGCAAATTCTGCTCCGGGTAAATCAATGATCCTGCTTATGTTACTCAGCAAGAGCTCAGTGAAAACCTGGGGCTTCTCATGCCTCAGTTTCTCCACGTAGAAATCAGGGTTGAAAATAACCGGCTGGCTTTGAGGCATGTCCTGGCTTATGACTATGTTACATACTGTTCCCCTGTGTGGCACAAACATACATAAACAAACATATATTATTTAGAATATCTGATGTCGTCTGTCGAATTTATTTCTAACATTATCACTGCAGCATATCATGTAGCTAACTTTAAAAAATAATAATAATAACGTAGATCGTTATTTTGCCAAGTCCAACACTGAAAAATCATTAGCAATCATGCTAATCTAACTAGCTATATACAAATATAATTAAAACACGCTAACGCCGTGCCTTACTAGATAGATATGTGATTAGCACAAATATTACGTAGACTTTTACACGTTTTATTTTTTTTTTATTTTAAAAGAAAATAATATTAATCCCCGGGCTGGAAAAAAACAAAACAAAACAAAACAGCAATTCCAACCAGTCACGAAATAGCTTGCTAGCGTCTACATACCGAGAGAACGCCGTCGACGGGTTTTATCCCAAATAACGATCTACTAACTACAAAAGCGCACTTAACAGTACGTAAAGTGTGCACTTCTGCGCGCTATATAGCGCACTACACATCCCCTCACGACGCTATTTGAAACACAGCCACTGCCAACGGCGCTAACGCGCTAGCTGTCAAGGGGAATTCAACGAAGCCCATGTTGCTAGCAAAACACTTTGAAGCGGCGAAATAAAATTAATTTACATAAACAATAATATAATCTCTCACCAAATTCACTTCTTATAACAGATCAATAAAAAAAAGAAGCAAAGACTAAATACAATCGCCTTACCTTCTGCTCTGTTTGTTTTCTTCATTATCTTTCTCAGCCGCCATGTTCAGTTTGAATTTGCCACTTACAACTTCTTAGACCCGCCCCCTGATTCTGACTGGTTTGAACCACAGGCGAAATTTCAAATCGCAAGAAGACTCCGGTGTAGGTTCATGAATATTAATGAGCGAACAGACGGACGTGTGATTGGCTAAATAGAGATATTTCAAGCTTTTTCATTTCCGTAGTAGATGGTTATCTATTCACTTTTCTGTGGGACTTTTCAATGATAGACCAATGATCATCTACAATGATTACCCAAATTACATATATTTCTTGGAATGCATTACCTTATTAATATGAAAACGTACTGTTTTAAAGCAAGGACAATTTATAGATTCGGTTTACAATGGTAAAGGCAACCAGCCAATCACATGTCGGTTCTGTGCGCTGCCTTATTAATATTTACAACCTTACCTGTGATTCATGACCATTTACAGCGAGTATAGAGACATAAACATTAGTTTTTATCCAAATTACACATATTTCTTTGAATGCATTAATATTAAAACGTACTGCATTAAAGCAAGGACGATTTATAGATTCGGTTTACGATTGTAAAGACAACCAGCCAATCACATGTCGGTTCTGTGCACTACCTCATTAATATTCATGACCTTGCCTGCGATTCATGACCATTTACAGTGAGTATAGAGACATAAATACTAGTTTTATCTCAGTAAAATTCAGTGAACCGTTTTGCCACACTCGTTTAACAAGTGCCAATATACAACTATTGACTTCTTAGTCTAGTTTAATGTAATGTAAAGTGTGTGTTGAACAGTAGTTTGTTCTTTCCTACTACACTGTATGGGATTTAGGCTGTAACCTGTTTCCACCACTAGGGGTAGTCCGTGTTCTGAGTTTAGTTTTCTGTAGCATGGAAGTCTTACACAACTACTGTAACAAATATAACACAAATACTGAATTCATTTAAGACAAATCAGACACAAAAATGCACGTTGAACAGTTAAAAACAACAACAACAACAAAAACATCACAAGGTTTATTGTTAGTCGGACTTCACATGCATCAGATAAAATGAGCAAAATTCCAAATTATTATGCTCTTCTTCTTCATCTTCGTCTTGCAGTGAGGTCTTTAAACAAATCTGAACATTTATAACATAACATTTCATGTCTGTGGTTAAAAGGCAATGCAGGTCCAATGCTGAATTGTTCGAGGTTACAGTCCAGCAATGTAAGGTCCATAGATCCACGATATTATCACAAATCATTCTTAATATCATTATTAAAACATTTTTTTTCTTTACATTTTCACATTTAACTGTAAGACAGGCCGAAGTAATCTTTCAATTCTAACAACAGAAACAACAGCAATCACACGAGAGACACGTATTTCTATTTATATGAGAGAAAAAAATTCATCTTTATCCCTTTAGAGGAATTCTTAATGGTTCTTCATGGTTAAGACAGCAAATCATTTCATTTTCTGTGCTGTTAACAGTACAAGAACCCCTGAGGAATCCTTTTTTTTTTTTTTTTTTGATTCCTTTAATGACCACTGTATTCAGTAATCTGTGTGCCTGAGTATACTGTTTATAGATAAAACAGATTAAAAAAAAAAAAATACAAAACAAAAAAACATGCTGCTACACAGAAGATAAAAGCAATGCATACTCAATAAAACCCAGAAAACATTTTCATTTTCTGTAGCAGCCGGAACAACATGCTAATTCCAGACAGTGTACATGATACAGTTTTTTATCATTAACATTAATACTGACATGGCTGAAATGGGGAGCAATTAAGAGTCATCAAGCTCAAGCTGACGTGCTAACTGCGCCTGTGGAATTCTGGCTGACCGCTGACGTTGGGTTTCTTTGTCTGTGCAAACGCAGACATCTGGGTCTGAGAGGCTCCACGGTTTCCCAACATGCTTTGCGGAACATTTTAGAGGAGATGCAGAAGAGGATAGGGTCCAGCGCACTGTTTACATACCACAGAGGCAGCGACAGGTAGGATTTGAGCACCGTGTACACCGTTAGCACAGTCCCTGACCACGAGTCCACATAAACTTGCATGAGAGAGGATGCAATGTCTGGAAAGTTGCACACAAAGAAAGTCACCACCACAGCCCCTGCAAAAAAATGAAACAAGAGAAAGAGCAGTTGACAAGATATACCACATAAAAGGGGAAAGAAACCAATTACAGTACAGCATTTGCAGGTCTCCTTCTGTAGTATCTGGCACTTGAGTTCCACAGCCTGTGAGTGCTCCAGCTCAGCTTGCCTCAAAGACTCTAATCTACATGATTTCAATGTTCATTGATACCCAGTGCTCTATAGTAAAGCAGGGAAGGTTCCTCTTTTGGTGTCTCACACATGGTGACACCACAGACGCTGTGTCAGGTTACACTGCCCTTTAAACCAGGATGTAGGCTTGGGTATGCCAAAGGCAAATGGCATTGAAGTACCCAATGCCAGTAGCCATATCCAGCCTTCAAGACAAGGTACCTGTGACCTCCTAAGCCTGGTAGGGGACACACAATGTGACAGAAGGCCACATAGAGCTCTTTAGTGAAAGTGAGGATCACCTAGTTGGTTGTAAGCTTTACTTAAGGGTTCTCCAAGTGTCCTTGGGTAGTTTTCCCAACTGTTGTGGGAATATTCAGGGTGCAGCAGGATATCAAATAGTACCAGTATAATCAGATAGAGCTGTATTGCTTTCATTAGCCTTCATGCAGGTATCCCTGAGTTCCACTGAACATAACCCTTAACCTTTACCATAACACTTACCTGTTCATTTGTATAAAATGCAATAATAATATAAGTCACTCTGGATGAGGGCGCCTTCCAAAGGCCATAAATGGAAACATAAATATACAAACATGCTGTTGTCCCAAGGTTCCTAGTATCTCTTTGGGTATGGACTCTGACCTCAAGATGCAACATCTGCTACAGACCCCAAAACCTCTGCAAGTCCCAACAGCTGCTAACCTTTGGCTTGCACTACTTGGCAGATATACTTTAAAGATTTGTGGATATAAAGGAAACAAAAGGTAACTGAATGGAATGTTTTTACATGACATGCTTTTTTGGCCATATGGCCTTACTTGCTCGACCTTCTGACAAACCAGTGGCCCAGACTTCACTACTCTACAGTCTGGACCCCCATCCAAGTGTCAACTCAATGCCAGTCTGTTCAGCTACTAATGCAACCATGGCCTCTCTTTTACTCTAAATTTTGCCATTAAAGTCCTGTTTTCTAGTTCCTGCTTAAACCATGCGTTGAAGAAAGAGCATCAAGAGCCTAGACTTGCACATTAAAGGTACCAGGGTCAGAAAATCTGAACACAAAAAGATGTTATGATAAAGGTATCTGGATAATAAAATCTTACCCATAAGCCGCAGGGCCCGTTTCTCCTGAATCAGCAGCTTCCCATTCTGGAGGCACTGTGGACTTCCTCCTTCAGTTACAGCCCTAGTGATGCCCATGGCCATGCGTTGGCGGCTGTTGTAGTGGAAATGGGCAATGATGAGTATGTAGAGGCCGAAGATGCACACAAGGGGGACCAAGAAGCAGAGGATGCCTCTCAGAAGCAGTGCTCCCTTGTAAAGGGGAGAAGGTTCCTTCTCGGTCATCTCACACATGGTGGACATCACAAAGGCTGTGTCAGGTGATGTTGCCCCATAATCCAGGATGCAGGCTCGGGCATGCCTGTAGACAAGGGCAAATGGTACTGAAGTGCCCAGAGCCAGTAGCCAAATCCAGCCTAGAAGACAGGGCAGTCGTGACTTCCTGAGGCCAGCGAGGGACCACATAGTGTGGCAGATGGCCACATAGCGCTCAATAGTAAATGCAAGGATCACCCAGCTGGTTGTGGCACAGTACATCTGGCGCACCATGAAGTAAGCTTTGCACAAGGGTTCTCCAAGTCTCCATGGGTAGCTTTCCCAATAGTAACGGTATACAGTGATGGGAATTGTCAGTAGCTGGAGGATGTCAGATAGAACTAGGCTAAGCAAGTAGAGCTGTATGGCACTGACCTTCATGCGGGCATCTCTGAGGAGAGTAAGCATGCTAACCCCATTGGATAGGACCCCAAAGACAAATAGAATGCCATAGAAGGCTGTCATGGGGATGGCGACATGGTAGGGTTCCTGTTTGGTGACACTGATGTAAAGGTCAGGTGCTGAGCTTGGACTTGTATTGCAGGAGAACTGGAAATGCATCAGAGATTCATTCATAGTGGGAGAATGTGGAGACTAACAACCAGAATGACAATGTCTTGTTGCTAAACAAGTTGATCAGATAACTTTCTAAAGAAAATGAAAGAAAGAATTAATATAAAAAGGAAGAAATTCCAAATTACACTACACAAATTGTGACATATAATAACAGAATTCACCATTTACTGGTGTTCAGCTTAATCAGCAATCATGAATATTTAAGAACAGAATTTGCCAAAAGAAAAGCATGCATAGGAACTATAATACCAAACAACAATCTCTAATCTTATTCAGGTATTTAAGACTTTGTATGACAGTCAGCATCTCCATTCAATACAGTCAGCATACTTAAGCTTTCAGTATGAAAAAACACATTCAGATAATCAAAAAAATATTAATAATAATAATAATTTAATTATTATTAAATTAAACATTAAAAAGCTATGTAAAATATTGAGATATAATTTCAGAAAAATGCATAATTCATAATTTATATTATTTAAAAGAATATATATATACACACCAACACTTTTAAATAAATTTTTTAATAAAACAAATGATAAATCAAAATAAATGGATGCTGATGATGAGGCATGGCCAAGTTAATTGGCATTTTTTAAAACAAACAGGTGGTTTTAAAAAAAATTGCCTAAAGTATTCTGACACCATCCACTTTCTAGAATTTCCCTAAAAATTTTAATGCAATACACAATTCTTATAATAATTGCTGAAAATAATTACAGACTTACTGTGAAGTGTGGCGCACGAGAGACAGAGATGTGCATCCAAGTCTGATTCAACCATCAAATGAAACATTCACTTGGAGCAACCCTCCCTCCCCCCCCCCCCTCTCTCTCTCTCTCTCTCTCTCTCTCTCTCTCTCTCTCTGGGCTGAAAGGGCATCTTATTTTATTATATGACAGCAGATACCTATGGGTTTAATTCACATTAATGTTTTTTTACTCATGCTTAATAGTATGAAATTGGAACAAATTGAACGTGTAAAGCATAATAAATAAATAAATAAATAAATAAATAGGATTGATTTAAAAATAAATTAATAAATAGGATTGATTTAAAAATAAAGAAATAAGATGAAATCAATATAAATAAATATAAATTTTGGGTTCTGGGTGTTTTGAGTGTGAAAACTGACACACTCCAAATAAATAAAATATGGATTAACAAATAGCAGTTAGTGTTAGCAGATAAAACAGTGGAGCTGCAGCAAATAAATGAATAATTAAATAATAAATAAATAAATTGACGAGCGCTGCTCCTGCTGAGAGATGCTGAGTATTGTGTGATGAATCGTTCAAGCATATTGGGATGTGATTTCAAGGCATCCAAACCAATATCTTAGGAGAATGTAGTGTGGAAAGCACATGCAGTTCTGTTTTTGTCCTCTCTGTCTGTCTCTCTCTCTCTCTCTCTCTCTCTCTCTCTCGCTCTCCTTTTTCAAGCAAACAACACATCAATCCCATTGCGTGTTTTTCTCAGTTGAGCCCAAAAGCCAATGCCATGTCAAAGGATGTTCTAAACCTGTAATGCTCTTCTGTCTCCATGGAGATATTTACTTTAACTACAACCTGAGGTACTTCAGGTTTTCATGAAGAATAGCTGTAGAACAAGGCTAAGAAATGGATTTCTGTAAAAGTTGTGTAACTGGCAAAATTACTATTTATTCATTCATCCATCTTCAGCATCAAAAGCATCAAAACATGCTTTATCCTGGTCATGGTTAAATTTTATAATTTTTGTGTGTGGGTGTGTGCTTGTTTATTTCTCTCTTTATTGAAAGCACAAATACAAACAACAAAGGAGCAGCCTCAGAAGAAGAAGAAGAAGATCAAGAAGAAGATTTTGGAACAAGAACCCATATGTAAATCCTGTTGAAGAGGGCAAAGGAGATCCCCTTGATAGAAAACATTTCTGCAGTGAAAGAAATAAAGATGTGCTAATTTGGTAGCCTTGTACAGAAAAAGACTAAGTGTTGTATTTACAAGTAAAGAAAGCTTTCCCGGCGGGGTGTCTTTTTCTTTTTCCCTAAAACGCACAATCCGTTCTGATTAAATGAAGAGAACGAGAGATGTATTTTCATTACCTAGGCATGGAGACACCCTTTATCTTCTTGAGGGAACTGGAAATATCACTTCCTGTGTGTTTTTAAAATTTCATTTAGTCATTAAAATCCAGGGAACACATTGAGGACATGCTTTCGATTTCATGCTTCTCGACCAGATACAACATACGTAACCAATTTCCTCTAGATTAAAAAAAAATCAGAGAAAATGTTCCAGCGTAACACGAGTCTAATTATTAGTTCGAGAAAATGAACTTCAAGCTGTGTTCCTGAGGAGTTTTATTCCCAGAAAGAAACCATGACCGTATTGTAGGCCTTCACCTTGCAAAGTATCTAAGAAACAATATATCAGGGCACTTTATGGAGATTTTTTAAAACAAGGAACTGCATTTATATAGAGAGAAAAGAAATCCTTATTTAACGTGATGAGCTAATTCTGTAATCAATGGAATAAACCCTGAGTGCTGAATTCCAAACCGAAGCAAGGACATAGAACGCAGCATGTCTATGAAAATGGTTATACATGAGTGCAGTTTAGGATTATATGTGTTTTCTTAAAAGGCTCTTTTAGACACGGAGGATTGATAAATGGAGCATCAAAGCAAGGCTATGATGAAAGACCATTGCTGCATCTTGTACAGAAAAACCTTAATAACCAGATCTAGTCACTGGAGAATAATTATTCCAGATTTATTGCGGCAGAAATGAGTTCTCAGGGCATTCTTTGAAGTTAGACCACCAAGTTGATGAAACGAATAGACTGAAAACTTTTGTTAGGCGTAAATGGAAGAAGCAATTGTTCCAAACGATGTCCTTCTGCATTGCTGAGTTTCTATCATAATTTAACTCACCTGGCTGTGATATTTAGACATAAATACGATAAATAAAGTATTTGAGACGCTGCGGTTCAGAACACTTTGAAGCAGATGGAATAGGACAGTAAACTTCCACATCTAGTCATAAGATAAATAAAGACGATATTATAAAAAACTAAAAATATTTTCTTTATAGCCATTCTGTATCTCTGTTGCATTTAAACAGGCTTAGATTGCTGACACCATGTTCGAGTGCTACCGACATTTTTCTCCCAGGGGTTTCCTCTGGGTACTCCAGTTTCCTCACCAAGTACAAAGACATGCATTGTAGGCTGATTGACATCTCTAAATCGTCCATAGTGTGTGAATATGCGTGTCCTGGAATGAGTTAGCACCTCGCCCTAGATGTCCACCACTTTACCTTCTGCCCCAAATCCATTGGGATACTCTCCAGGTTCCTCATGACCCTGTGAAGGACCAGTGCTTCAGAAACTGGTAGATTTATATTGCACTGGAGATATCAGGATGTCTTCATATCAAAGCAAACAGGACTGTTTTTAACACAGCTGAGGAAAACTGAGGACATAGTCGTGTAGAACTCACTTAGAGCGAATGCTGTAGATACACTGAGCAGCTCTGTATGTTTATGTTAATGGCAATGCGGAAAGCCTCACATCTGTCAGCTCCCTCGTGCACGCATAAAAGCGAAAACTTTTTGTTGCATCTTTTTGGAAACCTTCTCTGTTTCGGAATAAAGTATTTGTATCTTTGTAGCTTTAATAAAATGCTGTGAAATGAACAGCGATCACGTTCAAGGATAAAAAAAAGGACATTTTGGTTCATTTGAGTAAATCTAATTTAATGTATTGAATTCATTCCTCATCAAGAATCCATAAATAATGCAGATATTGAAAAAACAAACAAACAAACAATTAAGACGAATGTGTTTTTTGCAGTTTATACATGCAAGTGCACACACCTTGTACAATTTCACATACTCTAAACATGCAACACTGCACACAAACAAGTAACATTACTTGCATACATACAGCCTAACACACACACACACACACTCACACACACACACACACACACACGCACAGATCTTCCACAAAGAGGCAAACATAGAAAGTAAACCCGGACCCTCCACTGTACATTCTCCATGTTTGTTTGCACACACTGTTTCCTGTAAGGCTGCTCTGTGACGATGCCTATTGCTAAAAAAATGTGACACAATTAAAATCAGACTGTATTAAATATTATTAATACATAATATTAATATTACAGTACAGAAACCGAAAAGATGTTGTTAAAGCTTTTTGCGGCCTTTTAGTGGAAGTTCATATTTTGAAAGAGACTAATAGCTACACTTCTTCCTTACTTATAGTCACAAAGCGTCAGTGAACACGATAAAAGCTGCAGCTTCTCATTTCAGAGTCCAGTTTACTGCCCAATTCAGGCACTGCTATCAAGTTCACAGCACTGAGTACTGCATCGATGAGATCCCGGCTTCTTTAGCCAGACCATAAAAGTGGCCCTTCTTCTCAAATAGTACACTCGGGGAATCAAACTCCACTATTTTCCCAGCATCCAGAACCATCACCCTGTTGAAAAACAAGAAAAGAAGCGTATATTGACAAGCTAGCAGCCAAGATTAGAATGCTGATTACAGCCTGTTTTGTTTCTTGAGATAATCAGTGTGATGATACCACAGGGATAAATGCCTTTACAAATGTTTTCAAGTTCAGCTGAATCTTTTTGTCGCCTCTTCTTTAAGGTACGGATTTCACAGGAGCTACATTTAGTGTGATTTACATATCAATACAGTTATTCTTTATAAAAAAACACTTACAATGCTCACTATTTGTATGCATGCTTAATACTAAACGCACACGCATATGCAAATTAGCGGCTTTTTGGCACATGCTGATTGTTAAATACTGGCCTGAATATCGCTTCCGAGTGAATCACGTCATCCATCTCAGCATGGAGGTTTATCAATTGTTTTAAAGAATGTCAAAAACATGACTTTTATAGAAAATCGCATTTATATCACAGGGACTGGAAGGTGGCACAGAAGGTTTAGAGCACCTGGCTAGACCCTGAGCTTGGGTCACTGTAGATTTTCACAAATTTGACCCATGTCTACATGGGTTTCCTCTAGGATTTCTGGTTTCCTCCCCCAAAATTGGGGCAGTTGTGGTTCAAATGGTTAAGGCTCTGGGGTCCAAGCTCCAATGTTGGGCAACTGAGCAAGGCCCTTAACCCTCCCTGCTCCAGTGGTACTGCATCATAGCTGCCCCTGTGCTCTGACCCCAACTTCCCCAGCTGGGATATGCGAAGGAAAGAATTCCACTGTGCTGTGTGTGGCGATAATAAAGGCTTCATGGCCTCGGTTTTTCTTCTTCAAAAACATGCCTGTGTTTTATGTAGCAGATTTCAAATAAATACTCCATCGAACTGAGTTCTTTAAAAAAGGTTTACTGAATTGAGATAAAAAAATATTTAAGCAGTGAGTAAGTAAGAACTTAACCCTTCTCAAATTTACAAACATGTTTTGCCCTAAAACCTAACCCCAACCCACCCCATTCTTCTAAACACCCGGGAATTTCTACTGCGCAACAATACAGTAATATTTACAAATCACCATAAAATCTCATTGACTGACCTCAAATTGGACAGAAAGATTTTTGTTATTGTTGTTTTTAATGGATTTATGGTTACTTTCTACTTTCTAGTAGATTTTTGTTATTTATAACTTTTGGAAAGTAGTACAATTTCTGTTATCAATGATGGCTTTTCCTCGAGGTCTCTGAGAAATTAGAGAATAATTTCGTGTGAACTCTCTGTGGTTCTTGCAATACCACAGGTATGTTTATGTTAAGTTAGGGCCCTAAAGCAGAGGGATGCTCTTGAAGATTATAAAATTGATTGTTAAAGCGACCTCAATATTATCCAAAAGCAGATAAATGTATTTTTTATGTGTTTTATATAGCTAAAACAGCTGTATAAGGAACACAAAATGTGTACAGGATATAATCATGATCATTTTATGTGTACCTGGTTGTCCCCACTAAATTTAGGAAAAGTCTTTATATTTCTATTTAGAGACATTGAATGGGGTCAAATTGACCCCAAGGATTAATCAGATTAAAATGAGATTTTACCGTGTGCTGTTGAGGATGGTGTGGATGCGATGGGCGATGGTGAGCACAGTGCACTGGGAGAACTCTCGCGTGATGGTGCTCTGGATCAGTTCGTCTGTCTCTAAATCGACGGCGGCCGTGGCCTCATCCAGGATCAGGATCTTTGACTTCCGTAGCAAAGCCCTAGCCAGACACAGCAGCTGCCTCTGTCCCACACTGGGGGGAAAAAAAAAATCAGAAATTATAATAAAAATCTAGTAACTGTTCAGAATCATACACGAGACATTTGGGTGATATATCCATGTCAAATTTTTTTTATTGATATTTAATATTTGTATGAAAACACTAATAAATAGTACAGAATAGTGTGCATGAGAAAAACCTACAGGAATAAGTTTAGATATACACATGACAGACAAAGGAAGTCAGTGACTCAGAGCTTTAAAGTGTTTTATTGGTTTCATTTTGAGAAAAGGTTTCTGTGAAGAAGCCTTACTATTTCTTCCAAGTAAAACCTCTTTAGGCAGGTACGAATTCATAGCTGTTCTTAGAAACAAGGAGGGTGCTTTCACACTAAGATCGTCTTGTTCTTGAAAGAAAGAGTCCTGAGACTGGATATTATATATATCTATGGATATTAGATATATATTATAAGTTAAAAGGTCAAAAAAATCTATTTGATGGCGTTATTATTTAGTGTATGTATAGTAAAAATAAGTTTCTTATAATTTGTGCACAACACATCGGTTTGCTTTAGTATTTGGAAATATGTCAGAATAAAAAGATTCTCTGCACCAGGGGTTCCCAAACTACAGCCCATGGGCCAAATGCAGCCCACCCCCACATTTGGACCGGCTCTCTGAACAATGCCAGAGACATATTTAGAAAAATTTAGATATAAATATAAATGACTTATATCATATCTGTATTTGGCTTTCAAACCAAAATTACCCTTAGTTATTAACGTAGTTCAAAAAATTCAAAGACACAACAAAAAGGCCAAAAGGTTGGGAAAGAGAAAAGTTCATTCAGAATGCAGGGTATTTAACCAAAAGTGGACAAGTGATTATTGAGAATTGGCTGTTTGTCTCATCTGTCAAGAAACAATGTCTGTGTTCGAAGAATCCAATCTATGCTCTAGACAAGTATGCTAGCTCTCCAGGCCAAATGTGAGCAGAAAAAGTGTCGAAGCTAGCAGCTCAGCAGAATATGTATGTAGAATTTGTATGCCAAACCTTGCTGAACCAGTCATCCGTTCAAGCTAGCTAGCTAAGTTCAGGTAGCTACACTGATTGCAACCAGTGGTAGGCCATTCAGTGACAGTGAGTTGGAGTTGGCTGAGTTACAGAACTGTGCTATATAGTTTGTAAATTTCCCATTGGGATGAGAAATCTATCCATCCATCCATCCATCTATCCATCTATCTATCTATCTATCTATCTATCTATCTATCTATCTATCTATCTATCTATCTATCTATCTATCCTGAAAGAAGCATTTAAGCCCAAAGATCTCCTTGAAATCTATGCTGCCCTCCCTAATGAGACATATTTCATGCAATGAAGATGTCCACACATTTTGGCCGCACGCATATCTCTGAGCAAACATTAAAAGAAAAGAAAAATGATGTGGCCCTCACAGAAAAAAATCTGGGGACCCCAGCTCTACACTCCATTTACAGCTTTTTTACAATATGACTCAACATAGTTAATGAATATGTTTAAAACATACCTTTTAATGACACTAACTGACTATGAATTCCAAGCATAGTATTGCTGACTCCAATTAAAAATAACGATCCACTTCCACGTCTAACATTTGTTTTTAACAACTCATTCATGTGCATTGCTGTTGAGCGGGAGATCAGAGGAATGATACAAATGGATATGGGCAATGTGCTGAAAACCATTCTGACACTCACAGAGTGTCTGATACTTATTATATACTTGCCTTGCCCAGAGCCTTGAAGGTTGCTATCCTCATTAGCTATCCACACATCCGAGTGTGCACACATACAGACAGGTGATGAATTAAAGATAAAAAAAAAAGTAGTCTGCAGTGTAATGGATTGTCTTTAGGGAGAAGGGTCTGTACAAATCAATACAAAGTTTTTTTTCCTCTGATCCGATTTAGCCTATGATGAAACTTTGTGTCCTGATGGGAGTGGATGACTCCAGGATGAGTCCAGACCACATCCACAGGACGCATGGGCTCATTGATTGAAAGGAGATTAATCACATGCTATGGCCACCGGTCACTGGTGTGCTACCGGTCTCCAGATCTCAACCCAATTGAACACCTATGAACACTGATGTGATAGACAGCAAGTTCTACCATCATCAAAATATCCTCCCTCATCCCTCAGCCAAAAATCCATTAGCTAGCCCACAGGACAAGTAGATTCTGCACTGTGCTTTCTCATCTGGATGCCTTTTCATTCCTGGTACAACATTATTTTTTCTCATATATAATGCATGAACAAGAAGACAATTTTTGTCTTGTAATTTACCTGGTAATATTCATTCCACAATTCTGATATCTCTTTTATTCACATTTCCTTTTTTTTTTATTTCTTAACATCATACAGCATGACATCAATAACAGATGACTTTAATCAGCAACTCACCTCCAAACCAAAATTTCTTTAATAGATATAACGACACTATATTGCATCAGAATTTCCTTCCTGTATTGTAATTTATATCGGGACCTCGCGTTGATGAAATCCAAATCATTCTTCATTAGAAGTATTACATCTTAAAAGCCCTGCTACTCTTTTATCATTACAAGAGGTATGTTCTTTTTAGAGGCAAGGGTTAACAAATCCCTAAATTAGTTACTTGCACAGTCGTAAGGGAAACCTAATGGACCAAGCTGAAAAGTCGTAGCTGGTAAAATGTAAAAGTTACAGTCAGCTCTCTTGGTGAGTACTCAGGGTACTGAGCAGGGAATTAACCACTCCTAAGGACCGTCTCAATCTCAATCTTCATCTTCATCTCAATCTTAATCACCATCTCCATCTCCATCTCAATCTCACTCTCCAGCTCCATCTCAATCTCCATCTCCATCTCCATCTCCATCTCAATCTTTATCACCATCTCAATCTTAATCTCCATCCCAATCTCAATCTCAATCTTAATCTCCATCCCAATCTCAATCTTAATCTTAATCTCCATCTCAATCTCCATCTCAGTCTGCAGTGCACTAGAACATTTGCACACGCACAAAAAAAAATCTACAATACACCACAAATAACACGGCGCATCAGTGCTCACTATGTTCCCTTACAGGAAATGACATCATATCTTCTAAAGCCTGTCAGCTCGAAAAATAAAAAAAATATGGCGGACATCCTCCAAAATAAATTAGCTTGTTATCGTTCTTGTAGCCCTGAAATTATTGTTTAACTGACTTAAACCATAATTATAACCAGATTAATAAATTATGAATTAATTGAGACTGTATAAATACTTGGCAGACAACTGTATAGATTTTGACTTGCACTCAATAAAGATTTTATATATAAAAATAAAATCTGATTTTTGATACCCTAAACCCTAATAAAAGTTTTGATTTTTTTAATCGATTTTCCACAACACATGCTAATTAATCAGTCCAGGACTTCCTGCAGATCGAGCCTCACGTATGCGGTGAGATTTGAAAGTTACAGTACTAATATGTAGAGATTTGCTCTGTGGAGGTTTGCACAGTGGAGCCCAGTCTCAGTGCTGTTGTGGCTTCTTCAGCCACTGGTCACATGCACAGAATGTAATTGCTTCATAGTCCTTTTATAGCTTTCATGTTAGAATTCAGTCATCTGGCCTCACCCTGACGAAATGATTCACATTCCTGGCCCATGTTATCTTTTGTGTGAGAAAGTGTGCAGCCTAAACAAGTCCTTATAGGATTTTTCAAATTCTAGGTACAAAATTTTTTCATCGTGCCTGCAATGTCATGCCCTAACTTGTTCTGGACAGTAAACAGTTATAACCTAAGACAGTTGAAGATTGGAAAAAGACCAGGCAATTTTTTTCCCAATCTTCAACTGTCCAGTTTTAGTGAGTCTGTGTCCACTGTGGCCTCATATTACTGCTCTTGGCTGACAAGAGTGAACCCAATGCGCTCTTCTGCTGTTGTAGCTTTTCCAGCTCAAGTCCTATTTTGCTCACCACAGTGATTATTTGACCATATTATATGGTCATTTTCATCCGATCGCATCAACAAGACATTACCACCAACAGAACTGTGAATCACATGATGGTGTTTTGTTTTTCATACCAATCTATGTAAATGCTAGAGCGTGTTTAGGGTGGAAATCACAGACCATCAGCAGGTGTAGAAATATTCAAACCAGCCAATTGTGTTACTGTGAAAATGACTGCAATCAAATTTTTCCGTCATTCTGGTGGTTGATATTTTGGTGGTACATTACCCAAAGTTCTCAGCTTGCATTTGCATGATTTTATGCATTGCACTGCTGTCACATGATTGGCTGACTAAATAATTCCATGAATGTGTAGGTGTTCCTAATAAAGTGCTTGTTAAGTATTTATACATATTAATACATGCAGCACTGGCATTTCTACCAAATCTTGTCCGATATTTCCTGTGGATACCAGTTTAGGCCACACTCATTTCAGGTCAAATAAATACACAGATCAGGCATGACATTATGACCACCTGCTTAATAATGTGTTGGTCAGCCAAAACAGCACTGACCCATCAAGGCATGGACTCCACTAGATCCCTGAATGTGTGCTGGCACCAAGATGTAAGCAGCAGATCCTTTAAGTCCTGTAAATTGCAAGGTGGGGCCTCCATGGTCCATACATACAGGACTTAAAGGATACTTACAAGACTCAAAGGACACTTTTGATAGATACTGACCACTGCAGACCGGGAACACCCCACAAGAGCTGCAGTTTTGGAGATGCTATCTCCTATGGCTAGATCATCTAGCCATCACAATTTGGCCCTTTGTCAATCTCACTCAAATCCTTACACTTGTCCATTTTTCCTACTTCTAACACATCAACTTTGAGGACAAAATGTTCACTTGCTGCCTAATATCTCCCACCCACTAACAGGTGCCATGATGAGGAGATCATCAGTGTTATTCACTTCACCTCTCACTGCTCATGATGTTATAGCTGATCGTTGTATTTTTGGAGCACTAAACATATACAGATATACAGTATATCGTGGCATGTGCACTATATCGCTAATTCAGAAAGTCAGGTTTAACCCTACCTGAGATTTTCTCCTCCTTCTGCGACTTCATGCTGCAACCCTGCTGGCAGAGTCACCACATAATCCTTCAGGTGAGACAATTCTAACACTTTCCAAATATCGTCATCACTGAATGCCTCGAAAGGGTCCAGATTCATCCGTAGAGTCCCAGAGAACAGCACCGGATCCTGCAAATACACACGAATGAATTAAAAAAAGCTTAAAAACTTGACACTGATGGTTAACCGGTTAAAAAACACATAGACGAATCCAAAAACATTCATAAGATACGTGCAGCGAAGCAGCACACTGCCCTGATGTTCTTATATATTTTATTCTACAGTCCACTGCTTTCGGATTTAAATAAATGCCTTTTAGTCCACACACTTAATTTCAGAACCGCTATGAATTATTCACTACAGTAATGCTAATCGTTCTTAATCATTCCTACTTGCATTGATTCATCCAAAATGTTTACAGGAAGGATTTTTAAGTGATATTTTCTAAGCACATCTACAGCACTGCAGCTTGCTAACAGATCGATCAGACAAGTAGGACAGCAGTTGATGTTAACATTTCTTGTCATGCTTTTCCTAATATACAGTCACTGGCGAAGTAGACCTGAGTCTTAACTATTAAGCCTTCACCAGGAGTTGTGTTGATTGAGGAGTTTTTGTAAATGTAGTTCTGGATTACATGATGGTCTTTACAGCATCTGAGACCGATGGTTATGTTTACATGCATGCGCAGAAGTAGAAAACCAGAAAATTTCAGATTAACAGGATTAACGCCATTATTGGACTAAAATCCGGGTGTCTCTAGTGGCTTTAATCTCATATAAAGTCTACCGTTTATGTGTATTGTATTTAATATGTGTACTGTATTACTGTATATACTGACTTTCACGTATATTTGCAATTGCATAATTTTTACAGTACACAAACAAGGGCTCACCTGTGGAATAATGGTTAATCGGCTCCTGAGAGCGTGTAGGCCCAAGGTGGAGATATCGACTCCGTCTATTACGATACGTCCCTCAGCTGCCTCCATGATGCGGAACAGACAGTTTGTCAGGCTGGACTTGCCCGCTCCTGTACGCCCAACAATGCCGATCTGTAAAACAGTCATGTAACACAGTGTCTAGTTCTGCACTGATTACATCCCACGATTATTATTTTATCTGGAACGACTGCTGTGTGGTTGCGTCCGTGACCCCATGATCCCTCTCTCACCTGCTTCTTAGACTAATGACTCATTATCTGTAAAGACGTGACACTTCCGACAGATCCTCCTGGTCTTTGGCTCATGTTTTATTTCACATTGTGTGATTTTGAGTGCTGCTTCTCCTAAAGCTGATTCCTGGATGAGTTCATTAAACACACACTGCACATGGCAGAGATATTCCCCTCACAAGCAATTCAGCGTTTTTCAATAACAGGATCATGCATTCTGATCATTTGCTGCTAAGTGGCTCTAAGACTATGACACAGATTTCTTTTTACGATTTTATACATTTTATGTGTTGGTGTTCTTTAAACTTCTATAAATTGGCTAAATCAAATCAGCGATAACGTCTATCGGCCTCACTCGAGTCAGTGTGTCTGAGATTTGCTTAGAAAAGAAAAATAAATAATGCTTTCTAAAATAGAAAAAATATTTTCCAGGAACATGATCATTCAGAACTGTGAATCTGTGACCAAATTTAAATGAATTAAATTGAATATATTTCTCAATTAGAGATACAGTCTGTAGAGCATGAACAGATACATGCCACACTAAGATATTACACATACTGTACATACAGGGTATGATCTTTCATTGGCATTAAAAAGCATGATGAACAAACCACTAGTCTAATTGAACAACGCTGGTCTAAACATATAAGCTCTGGAAGCCTGCACTGGTTATAAACATGGTTAAAAATGGTTTTATTCAAGGTGTATCATGTTTCCATGTACTTATTGGTGGTGAATTGGCAAGGACTTTCTTGCCAATTTCTATCTATTTGTGTTTTGTTTTATGCATCAGCTTTAAAGCATATCTGACAAATTAATTCGATTATTTTGTTTTTATTACAGATGCAGCATCCAGGATTTACTGAAATACTGAACCTCCACATGCTACAGTACATTTTCTCTGATCTACCCATTTCTAAAACCAGGAGATGTTCATGATTTTGGCCAGACATCCTGGTTTTAGAGTATTTAAGTAGTCCATGGAATCATTCCCAATCAAATCCTGTCAATCTCAGGGCTTGCTAGTGTTCTCAGTCTTGTTATATCTGATTGCCTTTTTGTGCCTTGAACCCTTGTCGTGTTTATCAGAGCTGTCAGTCGATTACCCTCTGGCTTTGCTGAACATGACTGGCTTATTGCTGTGGATATTTGGATTGTGATTCCACATGGTTTTCTATGATCTTTATTAAACCTCTTGCAAATAGATTTGCGTATGAAATTACATCAGCAGTATCAGGATATAACGGGGGGGGGGGATTCCAATGAGCAACCAGTCAAGGCCTCAAGTGGAGGGCATAATATGCATTTAATATATTCCTATGTTTATTATTTGTGTATATATTCTTATTCCTAGCCAATCAAGATAAAAGCTGAATTATATATCTAATCTCTGGAAAAATAAACACAGTATTAGTGAAGATGAAGAGAAACTGGCAATGGAAATATTTTATAAGTAATTTATATAATTAATTACAAAACAGTCTTGACACCAACTATGCTTTTCTATCTATCTATCTATCTATCTATCTATCTATCTATCTATCTATCTATCTATCTATCTATCTATCTATCTATCTATCTATCTATCTATCTATCTATCTATCCCACCTATGGCATGTTCAAAGCAAACTGTAACCACCAAGAAGATGGCTGGGCTCAAATAAGAAACAATACGCAATACAAAGCTCATCATCAAATGCACTTCTCTGCATGGTACCTGTGCCTGCAGGGTTTGCCTTGCTAAAGTATAAAGACTTCTATAAGGGATTTGTGCAGTCCCAGTTCACTCACTGCAGGCTCTATATCATGTGCTTTGATGAATGAATAATGCTGAATACTGAAGCTTATGTCACATTGCTGGTATCACCAGATGAAACACTGCAGCCAGATGTGTACTGTACGTCCCAAGTGCTTGTGATATCGCGTGTGACAGTCACTGACTTTAGGTTAGCTATTCTGCTGCTCCGATTTGCAGATGTTGACCCATAATCTACAGGATTACTTGACTGACAACTCATTCCTGGCATGGGGCTTCCGGGCAAAGGTATGAGGTGAGGCTCATCCAGGTTTAGTGTGGTTGGTGTAATCCATTCTACCAGATGAGTCTAAATGAATCCACTACCAGGTTTTAAAGCCATTTTGAAGCCAGCATAGCCTTTAGGACACCACACCCCAGGATTCAAATACTTTTGACTGTCACCTAACCTTTTAGGCAGGTGGGACACAAGCTCTCAGTTTTCTCATACGCAAATGCCACTTGTCTATCCTAATGGGGACCAGTGAACCCGGGCATTACATTTTTCATGTTCCGCACATCTGGGTTTACTGAACAAGACCAGGCATTCTAATTCAATATTCTGACTTTCGCCTAATAATCCAGGAATTTTCAAGATGCATGTGTCTGTGTGTGTGTCCTTTGATGGACAGTGGCATCAGGTTCCTGCCATAATTACACAACGATCTCCTGTCTCCCCTGTCCACACAGCAGGCCATCTGAAATTCTGAAATACATTCAACCTCCTGTCTCATTTTTTAGCACTCAGAATGCTAGCAATCTCCTCATCCCAGCATGTGGTGGAACACATTCTAGTTCCCTCAGCATCATTAGATCAGTCTGTCACCATAGCTTCTTAGAAACCACCCAGGAAATTATACATAGTGCTCATACCTAGTGTACACACATATAGCCCCTATGACTCCTATGAACCTTCTCAACCTTGTAATGTACATAAGTTTCTCCTTTATAACATCCAGCCTTTCTCCTCCGCAGATGACACATAGTTGTTTGTGCAGTGCCATGACATTTTAAAGCTGCAACTTACTCCTGCGTACCATCAAACTGATCCAAACACCAACTTTCAGAACTCAATGCCATGGAGGAAAGGGCTACATCAGACCTCAGCTTCTTATACATCAGATGAAAAGTGTTTAATTTAATTTCTTATTTTTATCAGTCATTGACATACTGAGCGTTTAGTGTTGCAGTCTTAGAGGGTGACAATGCCTATGAAAATGCCTATACCTCCGAGAGCAGAGCAAGAGCGATGCAATCCAGTCTATTCTACCATCTTTTATTTATTTATTTATTTATTTATTTATTTCAATAAAGTTGCTCTATATGTGCTGCTGAATTGAAGTCTTCAATAAATTATGGTGCTCTGTGCTGTTATTACACCAAGTAACAAACAAGACTCAAAGAGAGAGAGAGAGAGAGAGAGAGAGAGAGAGATCCACATACTGAAATACTGAGGGCACTTCAATACAAAATCCTAGCAACAAAGGAGAATCACTCCTGGAAATCATGCAGTGGTTAGAGCATGAGTAGATTCTGTTCCAAAAGGTTTAACCAAGAGACAGAGATCAAATCCAGATTAGACCAGCAGCAGGATAACAAGGCATTGATGTGAAAGGTATACAACCACAATGTTAGGCAAGGCTTTGCAATGAATAATTAATTTTGTGCTATTTATATTCTAAGGAGTCCTGCCAGAAAGGGGTCATGTCATGAGCTGCTTTCTATTGCTACATTAACGTGCATTTGTGTCTTTTTGTCACAATACAGAGAGGTGGATTATGGGGAAGTGTGGCATGCAGAGACAGGTGCCAGCACTCCCACAAGCTAATTACAGCCCACTGATTTTTTGGCATGTGCCTGGTTGGGTTACGTACTTGGAATCGATTTGGTGAGATGTTCTTTCATGGGTTTAATCAAATTCAGTGCAGCATTGCTCAAAATATATCTGAAGTGTAAATGGGATAATGTTAAAGAATAAAATTCATTCATGCAACACCAGCTCACAATACAGAAGGTATGCTCCTATCATTTTGAATGAACTGCAGATTTTAAGCACTGTTTATAGGTATATATATATATATATATATATGTACCATAATCATTGCAATGTGATTCAGATGTTTTGTATTATGTATATTCCTGAGCAAAACACCGTTGCAAACCCGGAGCATCTGTCATCATGTTAACACCATGGCACTGGCAGGAAATTTTGCAATCTGATTGGGAAAACAGCCAGATCCAAGCATTTACATTTAGCAGATGCCCTTATCCAGAGAGGTTTACATTTTTATCTCATTGTATACAGCTGAGCAATTAATGGTTAAGGGCTTTGCTCAGCAAAGCAGAGGCAGCTTGGTGGACCTGGGATCTGAACCTTCTCATCAGTAGTCCAATGCCTTCCCAACCTACCTAGCAAATTTTCTATTTCATAATTTAAATCAGATCGATTGAGGTGTTTACATAAATGCTTTTCAATCAGACAGTTACTAATGGATTATCTTGTGCATGACAATGTACTGACTGTGAGTATAAACACTTCGCCCTGTGCGAGCGATCATGCCATTGACATTTTGATGCTTGCAGACATGTGATCACAGAAAAATAAATCAACCCTTACATCCTGTTTTTAAAAAACGTTTTACTTATAACATGGATTTTTGTGGTGTTACTTTATATATGTGGCCAGCCAACTGCAGATGCACCTCTCATCATACCGGTGTATTGTGACACCCCTAACCTTGAGAATGCTTTACCTTTTCAGTGTCTTCGATGTTGCAGGTGATGCCATGAAGAACAAGCTCCAGCTCAGGTCGGTATCGGACCTTGTAGTCCTCGAATCGGATCTTTCCTAAAGTAGGCCAGTCTTTTGGAGGACATTTATCTGTGATCCATGGAGCCTTGACACAGTTTGGAAAAAGAAAATCTCTCAAATCTAAATCATATATCTCTTTGTAAGTTCATATCAAGGCACATGTAAACCCTTTTCCGTAGACAGCAATAAAGAATAATCACAAAGAGTGAAAGATTGCTCTGGTATATTTACACTTGTGCTAATAATAGACTTCGCTTTATATTTTCCTTCTTTCTAATTACAGGTGCAGTAAATGACACCTGAAATAAAGCATTCACAGAATAGGTGATATTCTACCCCAGGTGTTAATATCACAGCACAGCCGGTAACCATGCTTTAACACACTTCGAAGGGCAGGAAAAGATTAAAAGTCATTGAGAATAATTTAGTTATCTTCGAACACTAGGCATCCTTGTGGCAATTTTTCCTGGAATTGATTTATGCCAGCATAAAGTAGTTGCTAAACGATAAATGAATGAATGGATAAATTAACTGAATGAATGCCTTAGTTTAATAAAAAATAAAAGTCTGAAGTCTCTCTTGTAGCAGCTTAAGCCGTACCTCATTATTAATATTCGTGTATTCGCTGACTCTTTCCACGGCCACGATGTTTGTCTCCAGCTCTGATGTCATTCTCACAAGCCAGTTCAGTGTCTGAGTCACCTAAAGGGTTTTCAACAGAGAAGACAGAAAGTAAGCCATCTTCTTTGTGTTGAATGGCCACAATGAAAAATAGAGAATGAATAAACCTCCACACTTAAGCAATTGTTATATGTTTAAGAGGTAAAGAAAATAGATAGATAGATAGATAGATAGATAGATAGATAGATAGATAGATAGATAGATAGATAGATAGATAGATAGATAGATAGATAGATACAAAATTGTCTTATAAATTACGGTCTTACATTTAGGGCGTACGAGATGGATAATCCGACCAACCCACTATCCAGGGAATCTCGAGATATCACTGCGAACAACGCTGAGAAAAACACCACCAGATTACCCAGGGATTCCAGCCGGATAGCTAGCCATCTGCAATATCAAAATCAACAAGAAAATCCTATATGGATATCTTATCTAATATAACACAATCTAATAAATAAACAAGTTTCAAAGACACTGACCGATTAGAAACAATCCAAGGATAGATGCTCTTGAGGTTGTTATCAATAGTGACTTTGTTGTATTCCAGAAAGCGCTTCTGATGTCTGTAAGCTCGAATGACGGAAAGGCCAGCTACCGTTTCTCCAAAATGGGAGTAGATAGGAGAACGGGAAACAGAGTCTAATCGCCTCAGCTGCCTTGAAGTGGCCACATAGAACCTCTGCAACACAGAACAACATGGAGGAACATAGAGACCTTCTGCCATGTTCATGCCAACATACTTTTATCCTGAATCAGGAATATTTAACTATTAAATTCAATGAAAAGAGAAATTTCTAAATGTTTCCTATAGATTGGGCTTTTTTTGAAGCATTCAAAAGTTGTGAATGAAATTTTGGCCAGTGTTACAAAAATCAGCCTTCCTCAAAGTCTGTAATCTAAAATAAATATTTGGTTGCATTATCAAAATTTGGACACAGTATTACCTGCACAAAGTAATAGACCACAGCAAGAGGCACAATGACCGCTGTGAAAAGTGGAGTGGCAAGACAGATGACAAATAAGGTGCCAAGGACACCAAACAGACAGAGGATCCAAGAACGGAAAGACACGGGGATCATCTCATCCACAGTAAGTACGTCCTAAATGAGAAAAAGACACGCTTTTAAAATCCATGTACTTCATATACACATGTAGAGGTAAAGAATAAATTCCAATTCAAATTGTATTAGTCAATGCGCAATCATACACGGCACGACAAATTTGGAAACTACTCACTTTACCTATAGATGTAACATTCTATATTCATATTTATACCAAATCACTCTACCATATTCAGATCACTGAAATCCCTGTATTCAGATTCTACCTTTTCTATATATATTTTTTTCATTTTAATATTTCTATTGCAATTCTCTGCCATATTTCCACCTATAATAGTTCTATTTTTTTTTTTCATCATACTGTATCTTATTTGTGGCTTATTTTTATTCTTTTAACTTTATTCATTAATAGGCTCTATTTTTATATCAAGGACGGTTGTAAAAAAGCATTTCACTGCATGTTGTACTGTGTAGGATTGGTTACGTGACAAATAAATTTGAAATTTTTACATTTTGAAATAATCTGAATGTGAATTTGACATGCAGTGAAATGCTTTTTGCGGCTGCCTGCGTTATAAAAAATATTCCAAATTCATGGAAATGAATGGGATTTAAAAATAAAATAAAAATAAATAAATAATAAAATAAAATAAAATAAAATAAAATAAAATAAAATAAAATAAAATAAAATAAAATAAAATAAAATAAAATAAAATAAAATAAAATAAAATAAAATAAAATAAAATAATTAATTAATAAAATAAAATTAGCTGTACTTTCTTTCAAAACTGATCTAAAAATGAAAACAGAAATTGGTTAGATTAGTGAAAATAATCATAAACAAACGAAGCATGGTCAGAGCAGCCATGTCACGGCGGCAGACCTCATCAGCACCATCTTGGATCAAGAATAGGACAGAAATACAGGTTGGTCCTGCTGCCATCTGGTTATTAATTATATGCTGCTGGCCAAAAGTTTTTTTTTTTTTTTTAAACATCCCATTTTACTTTGCTCTACTCTTCCACCAGTTTCAGTTTGCTCATGGTGCTGTCAGAGTTCCAGTTCATCCAAATAGTGTTCGATAGGGCGATGTTTTCAGTTGCAGACTTAAAGCGTGACAATGCTTATACACAGGACAGCACAACAAAATCAATACAAGAAGAGTTACAGTATAAGAGAGGGCTCTGTGCAGGCCATTCAAGCTCTTCCACTTTAAAATTGTAATATTACAGCACACAAAGCCAAGTCTGTGCTTTTAATGCAATGCAGCAATGCTGTGTGGAAAAAAACACATATGGGTGTGATGGTCAGGTGTTCTCAAACTTTTGGCCAGATCTAAAAAATACTTTCCAAAAGTATTAGAAGATCTTGTAGGAAAACATATTTTGAGGTCACTCTAGAGTCTATTGTAACATACAATGCTCTTTGAATAACCATTTACATATCCCAGCTCTCACCACTAAAATCAGATGGTGATCAGGAACTGTCAACTAGCTGACAGTTTGGGGTCGACTCCGGGGATCTTTCTCCCATTCAATGCTTTGTTTAAGCGTATCACCTCTAGGCTTTTGCATTGTCATACTAGGGAGTTGACCCCTGTGATGTCTACCTCCCCTTGGAGGTTTTTGTTTAAGAGTATCATCTCTAGGCTTTTGTATTGTCACACTTTCAAGGCCTGCCATTCAATGCCTTTAAAACTGCGACATATGTTCCTTTTCACTGGTCTCGATGACCACCATAGTGTGTTCTGATCTCCAATAAAACATTCCTGCTGAACACTACTTCCGAGTCCACTGGTCTGCTTCGGTGAACAGTTTCTAACACAAAACTCTTAATGACAAAACATTAACATCAACATTTACCAAGTCATTTTTAGTACACACTTTATAAAAAAAAAAAAAAAAAAGAAGATTTTTCAGATAAATGAAACATAAAAAGTTCTTGATAGTGGAATTGCAGTTTCAGACTCACTTTGGCAAAGCGGTTGACCACTCTTCCTGACGGTGTGGTGTCGAAAAACAGCATTGGTGCTCTGAGGATGTTGTTCAGTAATCGACTGTGCAAAATTCTGGAGGCACGAATTGCTCCATCAGCCAGGAGCAAAGTGCCGAGAAACACAAAAAAACCTGAAGCAGACAGAAAAACATCACATTTTGATTTGAAGTCAAATCAAACAGTGACACCTACTTAGATTCTTAACTCCTTATTTTTTTTGCGGAGCCAAATTTCATTATTAATTTAAATCACTGGTCTTGGTTGATTGATTGCCAATTAAAAATGTTTAATTTCAATGTTAATTGGATTTCTATTCATAGGAATAAATGGCATTTATTGATGCACTATAAAAAATATAACATTCTCCAGACAGAACTAACAGTTAATAGACTAGCAAAGAATTTTCTTAAAATAAAGCAGAACTGCAAGAGCACAAAACCTCTCAAGAGCTCTATTTTTGGGGTCACTCACTCAAACACTTGATCTGGTGAAAGAGAGAGAAGTGAATCTTGATCATGGACGAGGATTCACTGACCCAAGTGCTGCAGATCAGGACTGCAAATACTACATACGTATTCCCACATCGAAAGACCCACGCAATAGCGGATCATTTGATCCACGTGATTTAGCACAGGTTTTATGCCGGATGCCCTTCCTGTCGCAGCCCTCCCATCTTTATCCGGGCTTCAGACCAGCACTGAGAGTTAACTCTTCAGTGGCTGGGTTGGCACTCTGCCCAGGAATCGAACCCGGGCCATGGCAATGAGAACACGGGCTCCTGCCACTGGACCACCAGGAGGCCTAAATTTCCCATTGGTGTAAATTTCCAATTTCCCACTGGGATAAATAAAGTATCTATCTATCTATCTATCTATCTATCTATCTATCTATCTATCTATCTATCTATCTATCTATCTATCTACTAATCATTATGATTAACATTGTGATCTTTAATGTTTTAAAATTGCTGAAAAGCTTACTCCTAAGCAGTTAACATTGTAACACAAGAATCAAAAATATTTCAATATTTCAAGGTCAAGCTTTCCTTTAAACGTGCTGCAATGTGATACTGAATTACACCGTTGGTTCTCCTTGTCGCCATTAAAAAAACCAGTATCTGATGTGCAGCACATCAGTTTTAGGCGTAGACATAAACAGCTGTCTAACAGCACCGAGAGCACATATACACCGATCAGCCATAACATAAAAACCACTGACAGGTGATGTGAATAATACTGATCATTATCCTTGAAAGCATCCCTGATATCCTCTTTCAGCAGGACAATGTACTGAAAATTGTTCAGGAATGGCTTGAGGAACATGACAAAGAGTTGCATCATGGCTGACCCTGTGCTCTGACCCCCACCCTCCAAGGATGGGATATGCAAAGAAAGACTTTCACTGTGCAGTAATGTATATATGCTAAATAAGGCTACTTTGTTTGTTGTTAGGTGCTGGTCAATCCCGATCCATGAAGGCGACATTCACCTCGCAACTTACAAGGATCTGCTGCTAATATCTTGGTGCCAGATACCACGGCACACCTTCAGAGGTCAGAAGACGAGTCAGAGCTGTTTTTGTGGCACTAGCAAGACTTACACAGTATTAGACAGGTGGGTTTAATGTTATAGCTGATCAGTGTGTTCTGTCACTAAATTTGATTCCAATATTTTAGTGTAGATGAATTTTAAGTGCCCTTCAACTCCCATAATTTCAACACCACAAAAACGTCATTGCCCTATTAACAACTCCAGTACATTCAGTTTATCCATCTTAATGTATCTCTGAACATCTGGCTGACATCTGTGCTGTCTTCACTAATCTTTTGTTTTCTCTTGCCATTTCTGAAAGCCTAATTTAGACATTTCCGTTTAAAATCTGCAGATGTTGAAAGATGCATGCCTGAAAAAGACCCTTCACAAAATCTTTCAGTGGAAAATGTCCTAACAGTGGCTGCATTGTCTGTTCTTATTTGTCGAAATAATTCAGTCTGTTGTATTTAGTTAGTATTTGGGTGAAAATTTTTGTTGAAGTGTGCTGATATAGACAGGAAACGTCAACAATGCTGGGTTCCAAGAGATTAGGCCAAGATGCATAAGGCAGCACTTAAAATCTGTGAAATATCTGCTTATCCCTTCTGCGTAAAGAGGACGTCTCAGGAGACAGTTTTGAATGCAAATTCTGGAGCAAAATGGATTAAAAAATCCCAAAGCATCAACGGATTTATAATGTCAAACCATTTGGATTTGTTCCACCTGAGGAAGAAATATAGATTCTATGGAACATTTCCACTTTTCAGTGTTGGTCTGTCAATTCTATTGCTAAAAACGTTGTTCGGTAAAAATTAATTCCTTAAAAATGGTACGCTTGAACTTACTTGCTAAGGTGTGAAATAAAATCTTTTCAAAAAAGATCAGAAATATTACTCATGTGTGTGTGTGTCACTGGTACCGAATCAATGAACCTCACTTTCCAGAGTCCTTAGCTAACCAACACCAAGTCACATGACTGCTTACGTGATCATCATACTCCAAACTTTTGATAAAGCCATTCCTCCAGTTCTAACCCTGGACTGTTAGTAAGTTTACCTCTAACATGTCTAGTCTCGTTGTCTAGCTTTGTAGTTTTTTTTGTCTGTTCTATTCGACTCATATAATTTAACTGATATAACCCAGAGTGACCATGAACAGGCACATACTAAGGATAAATGATTATAAATAATGCAGTCATATTTCTTACACGTGTTTCATTTTAGAATGAATGTGTAAATACCCTGTGCCACCCCAAGTGCTCCAAATACTCCAATTCTCATATCTCTGATATGAGCAGGGTAGCTGCTTCCATTGGGATACTTAGTAGCATCATTGGTCCAGTCGCTCAGCCATAGGTTCTGACCTATGAAGGCCAAATTTTGGATGAAGTAAACGATAATGAATGTGGTGGCGTAGCCCCAGCCAAGAGATCTCAGGTATTGCAGATACACAGATAACTTGACCTGGTTGGGAAAAAAAATAGAAGGTTTGTAGTTATAGCAGACATTATGAGTGTTTTATCTCTGCACTCCAGTATTGTTATAGTTATTAAATAAAAATGGGGGTAAAAAAAAAAGAAAAAGACCTGAGATATTTCAATTCTGCTTGTATCAGGGCATAAATGTGACCAAGTAAAAGACTCCATAGTATAGTGCAATCAATTCTATAAGTTTACTATACATATTAATATCACAGTCTATAGTTTAACATCATAGTAATTGTTTTAACATCACAATATTTGCTAAAACAAAATGGAGGACAGAACTTAAACACTAGAAACTGCATAACATCCAAATTACTCACATGTTGCATCATAGCTCAGCTTTGTTTTCAAGAACAAAAGTCTCTTCAATGAAGCAACTCAAGTCTGGAGCTTTAAATATTTTTTGCAGAAATTAAATAAAGGAGGAATTTAGATTTCTAACATACCTGTCCAGTCTCCATTGTTTCCCTTTCAATCAGCCGCTGTCCTTTCTTGGATTCCTCTACTGTTTTTTTAGTCCGAGCTGAGCTGTTCCTTCTTACCTTTATGCTAATTGAAGGAGAAACAATTTATTACACGTGAACATGTTAAAAGAAATACATTCTGCACTGCACAGATTAGTCATAGGCTGTTGTCTGAGGAATTAGCAATATGGTGAAATAAGAATAAGGAAAGAACTGTTGAATGATGCTTTTGAATATGGTGTGTTAGAAGGATGAGGACTGTAAATGCCAAAGCACATGGCAGGTGAGTGATGTCCCCTGAAGATAATAGACCTACAACTAGTTGCTTGGTAACTAACACTAAGCACTTATCATCCGTTTTTGTTCGCCAAATAAAAGGTGGCTGTATTCCTATATGCCATTCACTCGGATAGGAACTAAAGGCTGTGCAGAAAAGTCTATACTCTGACATAAATTACTGGGAGCATGTGGAGTGTAAACACACCTGCCATTGCGCATTGAATGGCGCTGGCTGTGACGTAAGCTGTTTTCTCTCTTCAACATGACAGACACTACATCCTCAGCAGGACTGTCGGGCTGGGGATCGTGACTCTCAGGAATAATGTCAACCTCCTCAATATCTGAAGCAGAGTCTGAGAAAAGCAATTAAGTGAAAGAGGTTTCATCAAGTGGAACCAATCTGAAATAAACTGAAGGACTTCCTGGAATTTCTTTAAAGAGACAAAAAAAAACAATTCAACTGTCTTTTCTTTGAATGCTTCTGAGTAGGAGAACAAATCAACTAACAAGTCTGGTCAGGAGATTTAATAACTTATACATTTATAAGGACAGCTGTGACCCCATAAGATCTAGGGCTTGCAACATTATGAGAATATACCACTCTCACACCAAAATGATTGTCCGGTATCTTAGTATGCTAATTAATTTGCCAAGTACAGTGGAACCTTGGCATCCGAATGCCCTCCCTTACAAATTTTCACTTTAAGAAAAGTTTTGCAAGAAATTTGCATCGGCATACAAAGCATTTTCGGCATATGGACAAACTGAAGCAGACGTTGGCTAAGCTGTATGTAAACCCAGGAGCCATTCAAAATTTTTTAGCGTAGGTGGAAAGCTAACCGAAGCCAAACAAAGTGAGCCAGTTTATTTTCAGTCAGTGAAACCTGTTTCAAAAGAGTCAACCCATGATAGCAACGTTGCCTTCGGCGTGCATTCATAAGCTATTGTTATTTATAATATTTGGTGGCACAACTTCCTGTGAGGAACCTTGACATGGAATGCTTGGCTTGGGTCAATTCTTTGTAAGCAGTCATACAGGTAACATTGGTAATATTGGTCTTATTTTTGGATTATCTGCATTTCCATTATTTCTTATGGGAAAATTCATTTTGCAACACAAATTTTTGCCTTAAAAAGTCGCCTCCAGAACGAATTAAATTCATATGCCAAGTTTCCACTGTAGAAGTTGTTATACATACAACTAGATATAGCCTGCCATGTAGGTGTGCTACATTTACAGCATTTCTGGGCAGCATTTGAATATTCATAAAATATTCATTTTAAATATGTAAAATATATTCAATATTAAATAAACATATTAAATAAATATATTAAAAATATTCAAGTCAACATGATGTACAGTGTATCAGAGTAACCTACTTATCCTCTATGAATAAAATAAATAAAAAACAGCTTGGACACAAAACCTACATGTGGCAGGTGTCTCTGGCTACTGATATGTCCAGCCCATGTCATGAAATGTTTATAAATGAAAAGCTTACCTTTTTGTGCATTAGACTTGTTCTCCTCTTTAGCATATGTGTCCAGAAACTCAGAGAAAGCACCTTTGCTGGCACGTAAACTGTTATATGACCCAACTTCTGACACGACGCCATCCACTAAGACAACTATTTCATCCACATGTGGCAGGAAGCTGATCCCATGAGTTATCAGGATACGAGTCTGAAAAACAAAGCGAAGAAAAGTTTCAGAATAAAAGATGTACAGAATAAATAGATGGTCTCCAGTATGGAATCAGTACATGAGATTTTGATATGTAGAAATCTTCAAATCACTTACTGTATAATACAAACCTTTCTGCTGGTTAATAACTCTTACCAAATTTGAGATATATACTGTAATAAAGCTTATATTTCCAAATGAAATAAAAAGCTACTAGCATTTATATGACATTTATTAAATACAGTGTATAGACATATGCGTACTATATGGCCAAAGTCTATAGACACATGACCATCTCACCCATATGAAGTCATTCCCCAAACTGTTTCCATGAAGTTGGAAGCATAGAATTGTCTAGAATGTCAATATATGCTGTAGGGATTATTTCTCTTCACTGGATCTAAGAGGCCAAAAACCTATTCCAGCATGGCAGGAAACTGGAAGAACTTGAGAGTGTGTCCTGCACAGAACCCTGACCTCAACACCCACTGAACAGCTTTGGGATAAACGGGAAAGGTGACTATACACCAGACCTCCTCAACCCACCCCACAGCCACACTCTGAAATCTAACTGAATGCCAGGAGATGGAAGATTATTACAACAGCAAAGCATCATCAATGTGTTTAAAAAGCACATGTATGTAATTGTTCTGGTGTCCACATAATTGTGACTATATACATAGAGAAGATATATACAGAATCATAGGAGTGAAGTGTATGTTCTTATGTAGCTGTATATTTTTATAAGAAAATTAAGAAACATGTACAGTTTCTTCTATCTGGCAGATGTCCTTATCCAGAGCGGCTTACATTTATTTCATTTATACAACTGAGCAGTTGAGTGTTAAGGGCTGTGCTCAAGGGCCCAGCAGTGGCAGCTTGGTGTTTCTTGGGATTTGAACACAAGATATTCTGATCAGAAGTCCAATGTCTTAACACAATCATTTGCATAGATCATCACCTATTCATTCAACCCAGTAAGAATGTTGCTGGATAGAAGGTGGTACAAAGCTCTTATAATGAAAAACTAAAACATTCTGAACGAGCAGGTATTCATCCGAGCAACGGTCATTCATCCTAATTAGCTCCACTGACTGAGATATTTCACATACCTTATTTTTAAGCAGGCCATTGGGTCCAATCACCTTCTCAAACAGATGTTTCCCCACGTGAGCGTCAACAGCAGAGAGCGGGTCGTCCAACAGGAACACATCGGCAGAGCTGTAGGCTGCTCGAGCCAGACTCACTCGCTGCTTCTGCCCTCCACTCAGATTGATGCCCTGTGGATGTATAGTGTCTTAATTCATTCTCAAAAACCACTTAGAGCACCATATAAGATGGTAATTCACTTTCCTGCCAGTTCCTGGGATTCATTTTATTGCAAACTCGTCCTGAGCTAGAACAATTCAAATTCAGAACACACCTGTGACACAATTTAAATGATTAGAGCCCAGTGTATTTGCACTGATATATACTCTAGATAATAATAATAATAATAATAAGGTGAATCTTGAGTAAGACAGAGATTGCCACAAGCAACACATTTTCACTTCAAAAACAGTCCCAACATGGCTGGCATAATATAAAAGAAGTGATATTTAGTGCCTTAGATGCCATTTCAAGTCAGCCCTTCAGATTGGACAGTGAAAGCTGTGAATGTTGCAGACTACATGACATTTTTCTCAGCTAAAGTAAATAAAAAATAAAGAAAATTCTTTTTCTTTAGTTGTAGACAAAATGTCTTTTCCTGAGGGGAGTGCTGCCAGCATTTCAACATTTACGGAGTTTTGAAGAAACCCTTATCCAGAGCGACTTATATTTATCTCATTTTATACAACTAAACAGTTGAGGGTTAAGAGCCTTACTCAAGGGCCCAGCAGTGGCAGCTTGCATACTCACAGCTACTCTCTAACCTACTGAGTTACAGACATATTGCATGAAACACATTTCATTTGTTTTGACTGTTAGATTTGTTTATTATATTTGTTTTGACTCTGCTGCATTATTATGACTAGTTGTTCAGTAGACATCACGGTTCATATAGACTATAGCTAGAACCCTTTAAACTGTATAGTAAAAGGATAACCGCGTGCCTGTATTGTAGCTTGCCAAGATTTTTTGTGTTTCCAGAACAGAAGATATTCAGGCTGATGTCTTGCTTTATATGCAAGCAACAAAGTCCTGCCTATGCATGAATTGCAGAGATTTATCTGTCACAGCATTTTGCCAACGCTAATGTGACTGGCAGGGTTTAAATGTTTAAGGGTTTAAATGTTCTAATGTTTAAATGTTAAACATTAGAGTGGACATGGGTGACCACATGAAGGGTAAATATGAGGATGTGCCAAGCGCCTGAGAATTAAATGTACAGAGTAATCAAGGGCTTAGTGAGAAAGCTGCATTGAAGTGATTATGCACTTTGAAACAACTTCAGTAACAGCTGCACTGTATGTGGTTAAAAGCACCAGAGAGTCATGAATGTAGAATACTGACAACTTTTTAGTCATGCTCCCAGCACTACTTGTTCACGAATAACACATCACTAGACTACACTACGAATGGGGCCATATGCAGCCATCATATTTATACCTGACCACTTATACGACTTGGGTCACTAGGTCAAAATACATCTCTGGGCTGCATATGACCCTATTTGTATGTGGACTACCTTTGAGCCAATTCCTTGAGACGCAGGTTTCAAAACAGCCTCGTCTTTTTTGGCTTAAAAGGTTTAACCCTTTCAGTCTTACATTATAAACTTTCTACTATTTATACTGTGTGATTTGAATTTCAGTATCAGACAATGTATTCTCTATATGCACATTTCTAACCTCAGCTTATAAGATGTCACTCAAAATATTTACATACAGTACACCATCATAGGATATAATAAAGCAGAAACTAGCTCAGTTGCGGCTATTGTAATATATTAATGACTACTGACCTGTGTAAACCGTCACTCTAGAATATTCCACATACGTGAGAAATAAAACAGGACACTGGTATATGATATGGATCGAGTTGTTGCTATGAAGCGGATTATTGTCCTATAACATCACTTCCTGAAGTGTTTTAATTCTACTATATTACAGCAATTTGATAATTTTATGATAATATGTTTTTGTAGCTATTTACAGTTATATTTAATGTTGTGGAACGTTATTCTGTCTCTCTAGATGTAAATGTCACATTTTACTAAAAATTAAGAAAGAAAGAAAGAAAGAAAGAAAGAAAGAAAGAAAGAAAGAAAGAAAGAAAGAAAGAAAGAAAGAAAGAAATTTACAGTTATATTTAATGTTGTGGAATGTTATTCTGTCTCTCTATATGTCATGTTTTACTAAAAATTAAAAAAATAAAGAAAGAAAGAAAGAAAGAAAGAAAGAAAGAAAGAAAGAAAGAAATGAAGGAAGGAAGCAAAAGGAAGGAAGGAAGGAAGGAAGGAAGGAAGGAAGAAAGAAAGAAAGAAAGAAAGAAAGAAAGAAAGAAAGAAAGAAAGAAAGAAAGAAAGAAAGAAAGAAAGAAAGGAAGCAAAAGAAAGAAAGGAAGCAAAAGAAAGAAAGAAAGAAATTTACAGTTATATTTAATGTTGTGGAACATTATTCTGTCTCTCTAGATGTCATGTTTTACTAAAAATGAAAAAAAATAAATAAATAAAGAAAGAAAGAAAGAAAGAAAGAAATTTACAGTTATATTTAATGTTGTGGAATGTTATTCTGTCTCTCTATATGTCATGTTTTACTAAAAATGAAAAAAAATAAATAAAGAAAGAAAGAAAGAAAGAAAGAAAGAAAGAAAGAAAGAAAGAAAGAAAGAAATTTACAGTTATATTTAATGTTGTGGAATGTTATTCTGTCTCTCTAGATGTCATGTTTTACTAAAAATGAAAAAAAATAAAGAAAGAAAGAAAGAAAGAAAGAAAGAAAGAAAGAAAGAAAGAAAGAAAGAAAGAAAGAAAGAAATTTACAGTTATATTTAATGTTGTGGAATGTTATTCTGTCTCTCTAGATGTCATGTTTTACTAAAAATGAAAAAAAATAAATAAATAAAGAAAGAAAGAAAGAAAGAAATTTACAGTTATATTTAATGTTGTGGAATGTTATTCTGTCTCTCTAGATGTCATGTTTTACTAAAAATGAAAAAAAATAAATAAATAAAGAAAGAAAGAAAGAAAGAAAGAAAGAAAGAAAGAAAGAAATTTACAGTTATATTTAATGTTGTGGAATGTTATTCTGTCTCTCTATATGTCATGTTTTACTAAAAATGAAAAAAAATAAATAAAGAAAGAAAGAAAGAAAGAAAGAAAGAAAGAAAGAAAGAAAGAAAGAAAGAAAGAAAGAAACGAAATTTACAGTTATATTTAATGTTGTGGAATGTTATTCTGTCTCTCTAGATGTCATGTTTTACTAAAAATGAAAAAAAATAAATAAAGAAAGAAAGAAAGAAAGAAAGAAAGAAAGAAATTTACAGTTATATTTAATGTTGTGGAATGTTATTCTGTCTCTCTAGATGTCATGTTTTACTAAAAATGAAAAAATAAATAAAGAAAGAAAGAAAGAAAGAAAGAAAGAAATTTACAGTTATATTTAATGTTGTGGAATGTTATTCTGTCTCTCTAGATGTCATGTTTTACTAAAAATGAAAAAAAATAAATAAATAAAGAAAGAAAGAAAGAAAGAAAGAAAGAAAGAAAGAAAGAAAGAAAGAAAGAAATTTACAGTTATATTTAATGTTGTGGAATGTTATTCTGTCTCTCTAGATGTCATGTTTTACTAAAAATGAAAAAAAATAAAGAAAGAAAGAAAGAAAGAAAGAAAGAAAGAAAGAAAGAAAGAAAGAAAGAAAGAAATTTACAGTTATATTTAATGTTGTGGAATGTTATTCTGTCTCTCTAGATGTCATGTTTTACTAAAAATGAAAAAAAATAAAGAAAGAAAGAAAGAAAGAAAGAAAGAAAGAAAGAAAGAAAGAAAGAAAGAAAGAAAGAAAGAAAGAAAGAAATTTACAGTTATATTTAATGTTGTGGAATGTTATTCTGTCTCTCTAGATGTCATGTTTTACTAAAAATGAAAAAAAAAAAAATAAAGAAAGAAAGAAAGAAAGAAAGAAAGAAAGAAAGAAAGAAAGAAATTTACAGTTATATTTAATGTTGTGGAATGTTATTCTGTCTCTCTAGATGTCATGTTTTACTAAAAATGAAAAAAAATAAAGAAAGAAAGAAAGAAAGAAAGAAAGAAAGAAAGAAAGAAAGAAAGAAAGAAAGAAAGAAATTTACAGTTATATTTAATGTTGTGGAATGTTATTCTGTCTCTCTAGATGTCATGTTTTACTAAAAATGAAAAAAATAAATAACGAAAGAAAGAAATAAATAAAGAAAGAAAGAAAGCAAGAAAGAAAGAAAGAAAGAAAGTAATTTACAGTTATATTTAATGTTGTGGAATGTTATTCTGTCTCTCTATATGTCATGTTTTACTAAAAATGAAAAAAAATAAAGAAAGAAAGAAAGAAAGAAAGAAAGAAAGAAAGAAAGAAAGAAAGAAAGAAAGAAATTTACAGTTATATTTAATGTTGTGGAATGTTATTCTGTCTCTCTAGATGTCATGTTTTACTAAAAATGAAAAAAAATAAAGAAAGAAAGAAAGAAAGAAAGAAAGAAAGAAAGAAAGAAAGAAAGAAAGAAAGAAATTTACAGTTATATTTAATGTTGTGGAATGTTATTCTGTCTCTCTAGATGTCATGTTTTACTAAAAATGAAAAAAAATAAAGAAAGAAAGAAAGAAAGAAAGAAAGAAAGAAAGAAAGAAAGAAAGAAAGAAAGAAAGAAAGAAAGAAATTTACAGTTATATTTAATGTTGTGGAATGTTATTCTGTCTCTCTAGATGTCATGTTTTACTAAAAATGAAAAAAAATAAAGAAAGAAAGAAAGAAAGAAAGAAAGAAAGAAAGAAAGAAAGAAAGAAAGAAAGAAAGAAATTTACAGTTATATTTAATGTTGTGGAATGTTATTCTGTCTCTCTATATGTCATGTTTTACTAAAAATGAAAAAAAATAAAGAAAGAAAGAAAGAAAGAAAGAAAGAAAGAAAGAAAGAAAGAAAGAAAGAAAGAAATTTACAGTTATATTTAATGTTGTGGAATGTTATTCTGTCTCTCTAGATGTCATGTTTTACTAAAAATGAAAAAAAATAAAGAAAGAAAGAAAGAAAGAAAGAAAGAAAGAAAGAAAGAAAGAAAGAAAGAAAGAAAGAAATTTACAGTTATATTTAATGTTGTGGAATGTTATTCTGTCTCTCTATATGTCATGTTTTACTAAAAATGAAAAAAAATAAATAAAGAAAGAAAGAAAGAAAGAAAGAAAGAAAGAAAGAAAGAAAGAAAGAAAGAAAGAAAGAAATTTACAGTTATATTTAATGTTGTGGAATGTTATTCTGTCTCTCTAGATGTCATGTTTTACTAAAAATGAAAAAAAATAAAGAAAGAAAGAAAGAAAGAAAGAAAGAAAGAAAGAAAGAAAGAAAGAAAGAAAGAAAGAAAGAAAGAAATTTACAGTTATATTTAATGTTGTGGAATGTTATTCTGTCTCTCTAGATGTCATGTTTTACTAAAAATGAAAAAAAATAAAGAAAGAAAGAAAGAAAGAAAGAAAGAAAGAAAGAAAGAAAGAAAGAAATTTACAGTTATATTTAATGTTGTGGAATGTTATTCTGTCTCTCTATATGTCATGTTTTACTAAAAATGAAAAAAATAAATAAAGAAAGAAAGAAAGAAAGAAAGAAAGAAAGAAAGAAAGAAAGAAAGAAAGAAAGAAAGAAAGAAATTTACAGTTATATTTAATGTTGTGGAATGTTATTCTGTCTCTCTAGATGTCATGTTTTACTAAAAATGAAAAAATAAAGAAAGAAATAAAGAAAGAAAGAAAGAAAGAAAGAAAGAAAGAAAGAAAGAAAGAAAGAAAGAAAGAAATTTACAGTTATATTTAATGTTGTGGAATGTTATTCTGTCTCTCTAGATGTCATGTTTTACTAAAAATGAAAAAAATAAATAAAGAAAGAAAGAAAGAAAGAAAGAAAGAAAGAAAGAAAAGAAAGAAAGAAAGAAATTTACAGTTATATTTAATGTTGTGGAATGTTATTCTGTCTCTCTAGATGTCATGTTTTACTAAAAATGAAAAAAATAAATAAAGAAAGAAAGAAAGAAAGAAAGAAAGAAAGAAAGAAAGAAAGAAAGAAATTTACAGTTATATTTAATGTTGTGGAATGTTATTCTGTCTCTCTAGATGTCATGTTTTACTAAAAATGAAAAAAAATAAAGAAAGAAAGAAAGAAAGAAAGAAAGAAAGAAAGAAAGAAAGAAAGAAAGAAAGAAATTTACAGTTATATTTAATGTTGTGGAATGTTATTCTGTCTCTCTAGATGTCATGTTTTACTAAAAATGAAAAAAAATAAAGAAAGAAAGAAAGAAAGAAAGAAAGAAAGAAAGAAAGAAAGAAAGAAATTTACAGTTATATTTAATGTTGTGGAATGTTATTCTGTCTCTCTAGATGTCATGTTTTACTAAAAATGAAAAAAAATAAATAAATAAAGAAAGAAAGAAAGAAAGAAAGAAAGAAAGAAAGAAAGAAAGAAAGAAATTTACAGTTATATTTAATGTTGTGGAATGTTATTCTGTCTCTCTAGATGTCATGTTTTACTAAAAATGAAAAAAATAAAGAAAGAAAGAAAGAAAGAAAGAAAGAAAGAAAGAAAGAAAGAAAGAAAGAAAGAAAGAAAGAAATTTACAGTTATATTTAATGTTGTGGAATGTTATTCTGTCTCTCTAGATGTCATGTTTTACTAAAAATGAAAAAAATAAAGAAAGAAAGAAAGAAAGAAAGAAAGAAAGAAAGAAAGAAAGAAAGAAAGAAAGAAAGAAAGAAATTTACAGTTATATTTAATGTTGTGGAATGTTATTCTGTCTCTCTAGATGTCATGTTTTACTAAAAATGAAAAAAAATAAATAAAGAAAGAAAGAAAGAAAGAAAGAAAGAAAGAAAGAAAGAAAGAAAGAAATTTACAGTTATATTTAATGTTGTGGAATGTTATTCTGTCTCTCTAGATGTCATGTTTTACTAAAATGAAAAAAAATAAAGAAAGAAAGAAAGAAAGAAAGAAAGAAAGAAAGAAAGAAAGAAAGAAAGAAAGAAAGAAATTTACAGTTATATTTAATGTTGTGGAATGTTATTCTGTCTCTCTAGATGTCATGTTTTACTAAAAATGAAAAAAAATAAATAAATAAAGAAAGAAAGAAAGAAAGAAAGAAAGAAAGAAATTTACAGTTATATTTAATGTTGTGGAATGTTATTCTGTCTCTCTATATGTCATGTTTTACTAAAAATGAAAAAAAATAAAGAAAGAAAGAAAGAAAGAAAGAAAGAAAGAAAGAAAGAAAGAAATTTACAGTTATATTTAATGTTGTGGAATGTTATTCTGTCTCTCTAGATGTCATGTTTTACTAAAAATGAAAAAAATAAATAAAGAAAGAAAGAAAGAAAGAAAGAAAGAAAGAAAGAAAGAAAGAAAGAAAGAAAGAAATTTACAGTTATATTTAATGTTGTGGAATGTTATTCTGTCTCTCTAGATGTCATGTTTTACTAAAAATGAAAAAAATAAATAAAGAAAGAAAGAAAGAAAGAAAGAAATTTATAGTTATATTTAATGTTGTGGAATGTTATTCTGGCTCTCTAGATGTCATGTTTTACTAAAAATGAAAAAAGAAAGAAATAAATAAAGAAAGAAAGAAAGAAAGAAAGAAATTTACAGTTATATTTAATGTTGTGGAATGTTATTCTGTCTCTCTAGATGTCATGTTTTACTAAAAATGAAAAAAAATAAATAAAGAAAGAAAGAAAGAAAGAAAGAAAGAAAGAAAGAAAGAAAGAAAGAAAGAAAGAAATTTACAGTTATATTTAATGTTGTGGAATGTTATTCTGTCTCTCTAGATGTCATGTTTTACTAAAAATGAAAAAAAATAAATAAATAAAGAAAGAAAGAAAGAAAGAAAGAAAGAAATTTACAGTTATATTTAATGTTGTGGAATGTTATTCTGTCTCTCTATATGTCATGTTTTACTAAAAATGAAAAAAAATAAATAAAGAAAGAAAGAAAGAAAGAAAGAAAGAAAGAAAGAAAGAAAGAAAGAAATTTACAGTTATATTTAATGTTGTGGAATGTTATTCTGTCTCTCTAGATGTCATGTTTTACTAAAAATGAAAAAAAATAAATAAAGAAAGAAAGAAAGAAAGAAAGAAATTTACAGTTATATTTAATGTTGTGGAATGTTATTCTGTCTCTCTAGATGTCATGTTTTACTAAAAATGAAAAAAATAAAGAAAGAAAGAAAGAAAGAAAGAAAGAAATTTACAGTTATATTTAATGTTGTGGAATGTTATTCTGTCTCTCTAGATGTCATGTTTTACTAAAAATGAAAAAAAATAAATAAAGAAAGAAAGAAAGAAAGAAAGAAAGAAAGAAAGAAAGAAAGAAAGAAAGAAAGAAATTTACAGTTATATTTAATGTTGTGGAATGTTATTCTGTCTCTCTAGATGTCATGTTTTACTAAAAATGAAAAAAAATAAAGAAAGAAAGAAAGAAAGAAAGAAAGAAAGAAAGAAAGAAAGAAAGAAATTTACAGTTATATTTAATGTTGTGGAATGTTATTCTGTCTCTCTATATGTCATGTTTTACTAAAAATGAAAAAAAATAAAGAAAGAAAGAAAGAAAGAAAGAAAGAAAGAAAGAAAGAAAGAAAGAAAGAAAGAAAAGAAATTTACAGTTATATTTACAATTGTGCAATGTTATTCTGGCTCTCTAGATGTCATGTTTTACTAAAAATGAAAAAAAATAAAGAAAGAAAGAAAGAAAGAAAGAAAGAAAGAAAGAAAGAAAGAAAGAAAGAAAGAAAGAAAGAAAAGAAATTTACAGTTATATTTAATGTTGTGGAATGTTATTCTGTCTCTCTAGATGTCATGTTTTACTAAAAATGAAAAAATAAAGAAAGAAAGAAAGAAAGAAAGAAAGAAAGAAAGAAAGAAAGAAAGAAAGAAAGAAAGAAAGAAATTTACAGTTATATTTAATGTTGTGGAATGTTATTCTGTCTCTCTAGATGTCATGTTTTACTAAAAATGAAAAAAGGACATAAAGAAAGAAAGAAAGAAAGAAAGGAAGAAAGAAAGAAAGAAAGAAATTTACAGTTATATTTAATGTTGTGTCATGTTATTCTGTCTCTCTAGATGTCATGTTTTACTAAAAATGAAAAAAAGAAAGAAAGAAAGAAAGAAAGAAAGAAAGAAAGAAAGAAAGAAAGAAAGAAAGAAAGAAAGAAATTTACAGTTATATTTAATGTTGTGGAATGTTATTCTGTCTCTCTAGATGTCATGTTTTACTAAAAATGAAAAAAAATAAATAAAGAAAGAAAGAAAGAAAGAAAGAAAGAAAGAAAGAAAGAAATTTACAGTTATATTTAATGTTGTGGAATGTTATTCTGTCTCTCTAGATGTCATGTTTTACTAAAAATGAAAAAAAATAAAGAAAGAAAGAAAGAAAGAAAGAAAGAAAGAAAGAAAGAAAGAAAGAAAGAAAGAAAGAAAAGAAAGAAATTTACAGTTATATTTAATGTTGTGGAATGTTTATTCTGTCTCTCTAGATGTCATGTTTTACTAAAAATGAAAAAAAATAAATAAAGAAAGAAAGAAAGAAAGAAAGTAATTTACAGTTATATTTAATGTTGTGGAATGTTATTCTGTCTCTCTAGATGTCATGTTTTACTAAAAATGAAAAAAAATAAATAAATAAAGAAAGAAAGAAAGAAAGAAAGAAAGAAAGAAAGAAAGAAAGAAAGAAAATTACAGTTATATTTAATGTTGTGGAATGTTATTCTGACTCTCTAGATGTCATGTTTTACTAAAAATGAAAAAAAATAAATAAAGAAAGAAAGAAAGAAAGAAAGAAAGAAAGAAAGAAAGAAAGAAAGAAAGAAATTTACAGTTATATTTAATGTTGTGGAATGTTATTCTGTCTCTCTAGATGTCATGTTTTACTAAAAATGAAAAAAAATAAATAAAGAAAGAAAGAAAGAAAGAAAGAAATTTACAGTTATATTTAATGTTGTGGAATGTTATTCTGTCTCTCTAGATGTCATGTTTTACTAAAAATGAAAAAAAATAAAAAAAGAAAGAAAGAAAGAAAGAAAAGAAATTTACAGTTATATTTAATGTTGTAGTATGTTATTCTGTCTCACTAGATGTCTTGATATACTAAAAATGAACAAAAATAATCAAAGAAAGAAAGTAAGAAAGTAAGAAAGAAAAAAAGAAAGAAAGAAAGAAAGAAATTTACAGTTATATTTAATGTTGTGGAATGTTATTCTGTCTCTCTAGATGTCATGTTTTACTAAAAATGAAAAAAAATAAATAAATAAAGAAAGAAAGAAAGAAAGAAAGAAAGAAATTTACAGTTATATTTAATGTTGTGGAATGTTATTCTGTCTCTCTATATGTCATGTTTTACTAAAAATGAAAAAAAATAAATAAAGAAAGAAAGAAAGAAAGAAAGAAAGAAAGAAAGAAAGAAATTTACAGTTATATTTAATGTTGTGGAATGTTATTCTGTCTCTCTAGATGTCATGTTTTACTAAAAATGAAAAAAAATAAATAAAGAAAGAAAGAAAGAAAGAAAGAAATTTACAGTTATATTTAATGTTGTGGAATGTTATTCTGTCTCTCTAGATGTCATGTTTTACTAAAAATGAAAAAAAAATAAATAAAGAAAGAAAGAAAGAAAGAAAGAGAAATTTACAGTTATATTTAATGTTGTGGAATGTTATTCTGTCTCTCTAGATGTCATGTTTTACTAAAAATGAAAAAAAATAAATAAAGAAAGATAGGTAGTAAGAAAGATAGAAAGTAAGAAAGAGAGAAAGAAAGAAAGAAATTTACAGTTATATTTTATGTTGTGGTATGTTATTCTGTCTCTCTAGATGTCATGTTTTACTAAAAATGAAAAAAAATAAATAAAGAAAGAAAGAAAGAAAGAAAGAAAGAAAGAAATTTACAGTTATATTTAATGTTGTGGAATGTTATTCTGTCTCTCTATATGTCATGTTTTACTAAAAATGAAAAAATAAATAAATAAAGAAAGAAAGAAAGAAAGAAAGAAAGAAAGAAAGAAAGAAAGAAAGAAATTTACAGTTATATTTAATGTTGTGGAATGTTATTCTGTCTCTCTAGATGTCAGTGTTTTACTAAAAATGAAAAAAAATAAAGAAAGAAAGAAAGAAAGAAAGAAAGAAAGAAAGAAAGAAAGAAAGAAAGAAAGAAAGAAAGAAATTTACAGTTATATTTAATGTTGTGGAATGTTATTCTGTCTCTCTAGATGTCATGTTTTACTAAAAATGAAAAAAAAGAAAGAAAGAAAGAAAGAAAGAAAGAAAGAAAGAAAGAAAGAAAGAAAGAAAGAAAGAAATTTACAGTTATATTTAATGTTGTGGAATGTTATTCTGTCTCTCTAGATGTCATGTTTTACTAAAAATGAAAAAAAATAAATAAAGAAAGAAAGAAAGAAAGAAAGAAAGAAAGAAAGAAAGAAAGAAAGAAAGAAATTTACAGTTATATTTAATGTTGTGGAATGTTATTCTGTCTCTCTAGATGACATGTTTTACTAAAAAATGAAAAAAAATAAAGAAAGAAAGAAAGAAAGAAAGAAAGAAAGAAAGAAAGAAAGAAAGAAAGAAAGAAATTTACAGTTATATTTAATGTTTGTGGAATGTTATTCTGTCTCTCTAGATGTCATGTTTTACTAAAAATGAAAAAAATAAATAAATAAAGAAAGAAAGAAAGAAAGAAAGAAAGAAAGAAAGAAAGAAAGAAAGAAAGAAAGAAATTTACAGTTATAATTTAATGTTGTGGAATGTTATTCTGTCTCTCTAGATGTCATGTTTTACTAAAAATGAAAAAAAATAAAGAAAGAAAGAAAGAAAGAAAGAAAGAAAGAAAGAAAGAAAGAAAGAAAGAAAGAAATTTACAGTTATATTTAATGTTGTGGAATGTTATTCTGTCTCTCTAGATGTCATGTTTTTACTAAAAATGAAAAAAAAAAAATAAAGAAAGAAAGAAAGAAAGAAAGAAAGAAAGAAATTTACAGTTATATTTAATGTTGTGGAATGTTATTCTGTCTCTCTATATGTCATGTTTTACTAAAAATGAAAAAAAATAAAGAAAGAAAGAAAGAAAGAAAGAAAGAAAGAAAGAAAGAAAGAAAGAAAGAAAGAAAGAAAGAAATTTACAGTTATATTTAATGTTGTGGAATGTTATTCTGTCTCTCTAGATGTCATGTTTTTACTAAAAATGAAAAAAAATAAAGAAAGAAAGAAAGAAAGAAAGAAAGAAAGAAAGAAAGAAAGAAAGAAAGAAAGAAAGAAAGAAATTTACAGTTATATTTAATGTTGTGGAATGTTATTCTGTCTCTCTAGATGTCATGTTTTACTAAAAATGAAAAAAAATAAAGAAAGAAAGAAAGAAAGAAAGAAAGAAAGAAAGAAAGAAAGAAAGAAAGAAAGAAAGAAAGAAATTTACAGTTATATTTAATGTTGTGGAATGTTATTCTGTCTCTCTATATGTCATGTTTTACTAAAAATGAAAAAAAATAAAGAAAGAAAGAAAGAAAGAAAGAAAGAAAGAAAGAAAGAAAGAAAGAAAGAAAGAAAGAAATTTACAGTTATATTTAATGTTGTGGAATGTTATTCTGTCTCTCTAGATGTCATGTTTTACTAAAAATGAAAAAAAATAAAGAAGAAAGAAAGAAAGAAAGAAAGAAAGAAAGAAAGAAAGAAAGAAAGAAAGAAAGAAAGAAATTTACAGTTATATTTAATGTTGTGGAATGTTATTCTGTCTCTCTAGATGTCATGTTTTACTAAAAATGAAAAAAAATAAATAAAGAAAGAAAGAAAGAAAGAAAGAAAGAAAGAAAGAAAGAAAGAAAGAAAGAAAGAAATTTACAGTTATATTTAATGTTGTGGAATGTTATTCTGTCTCTCTAGATGTCATGTTTTACTAAAAATGAAAAAAAATAAATAAAGAAAGAAAGAAAGAAAGAAAGAAAGAAAGAAAGAAATTTACAGTTATATTTAATGTTGTGGAATGTTATTCTGTCTCTCTATATGTCATGTTTTACTAAAAATGAAAAAAAATAAATAAAGAAAGAAAGAAAGAAAGAAAGAAAGAAAGAAAGAAAGAAAGAAAGAAAGAAAGAAAGAAATTTACAGTTATATTTAATGTTGTGGAATGTTATTCTGTCTCTCTAGATGTCATGTTTTACTAAAAATGAAAAAAAATAAATAAAGAAAGAAAGAAAGAAAGAAAGAAAGAAAGAAAGAAAGAAAGAAAGAAATTTACAGTTATATTTAATGTTGTGGAATGTTATTCTGTCTCTCTAGATGTCATGTTTTACTAAAAATGAAAAAAAATAAAGAAAGAAAGAAAGAAAGAAAGAAAGAAAGAAAGAAAGAAAGAAAGAAAGAAAGAAAGAAATTTACAGTTATATTTAATGTTGTGGAATGTTATTCTGTCTCTCTAGATGTCATGTTTTACTAAAAATGAAAAAAAATAAAGAAAGAAAGAAAGAAAGAAAGAAAGAAAGAAAGAAAGAAAGAAAGAAATTTACAGTTATATTTAATGTTGTGGAATGTTATTCTGTCTCTCTAGATGTCATGTTTTACTAAAAATGAAAAAAAATAAATAAAGAAAGAAAGAAAGAAAGAAAGAAAGAAAGAAAGAAAGAAAAGAAGAAATTTACAGTTATATTTAATGTTGTGGAATGTTATTCTGTCCTCTCTAGAGGTCATGTTTTACTAAAAATGAAAAAAATAAAGAAAGAAAGAAAGAAAGAAAGAAAGAAAGAAAGAAAGAAAGAAAGAAAGAAATTTACAGTTATATTTAATGTTGTGGAATGTTATTCTGTCTCTCTAGATGTCATGTTTTACTAAAAATCAAAAAAAATAAATAAAGAAAGAAAGAAAGAAAGAAAGAAAGAAAGAAAGAAGAAATTTTACAGTTATATTTTAATGTTGTGGAATGTTATTCTGTCTCTCTATATGTCATGTTTTACTAAAAATGAAAAAAAATAAATAAAGAAAGAAAGAAAGAAAGAAAGAAAGAAAGAAAGAAAGAAAGAAAGAAAGAAATTTACAGTTATATTTAATGTTGTGGAATGTTATTCTGTCTCTCTATATGTCATGTTTTACTAAAAATGAAAAAAAATAAATAAAGAAAGAAAGAAAGAAAGAAAGAAAGAAAGAAAGAAAGAAAGAAAGAAAGAAAGAAAGAAATTTACAGTTATATTTAATGTTGTGGAATGTTATTCTGTCTCTCTAGATGTCATGTTTTACTAAAAATGAAAAAAAAATAAATAAAGAAAGAAAGAAAGAAAGAAAGAAAGAAAGAAAGAAAGAAAGAAAGAAAGAAAGAAAGAAATTTTACAGTTATATTTAATGTTGTGGAATGTTATTCTGTCTCTCTAGATGTCATGTTTTACTAAAAATGAAAAAAAATAAATAAAGAAAGAAAGAAAGAAAGAAAGAAAGAAAGAAAGAAAGAAAGAAAGAAAGAAAGAAAGAAAGAAATTTACAGTTATATTTAATGTTGTGGAATGTTATTCTGTCTCTCTAGATGTCATGTTTTACTAAAAATGAAAAAAAATAAATAAAGAAAGAAAGAAAGAAAGAAAGAAAGAAAGAAAGAAAGAAAGAAAGAAAGAAAGAAAGAAAGAAAGAAAGAAATTTACAGTTATATTTAATGTTGTGGAATGTTATTCTGTCTCTCTAGATGTCATGTTTTACTAAAAATGAAAAAAAAAAAAATAAAGAAAGAAAGAAAGAAAGAAAGAAAGAAAGAAATTTACAGTTATATTTAATGTTGTGGAATGTTATTCTGTCTCTCTAGATGTCATGTTTTACTAAAAATGAAAAAAAATAAAGAAAGAAAGAAAGAAAGAAAGAAAGAAAGAAAGAAAGAAAGAAAGAAAGAAAGAAAGAAAGAAAGAAATTTACAGTTATATTTAATGTTGTGGAATGTTATTCTGTCTCTCTAGATGTCATGTTTTACTAAAAATGAAAAAAAATAAATAAAGAAAGAAAGAAAGAAAGAAAGAAAGAAAGAAAGAAAGAAAGAAAGAAAGAAAGAAATTTACAGTTATATTTAATGTTGTGGAATGTTATTCTGTCTCTCTAGATGTCATGTTTTACTAAAAATGAAAAAAATAAAGAAAGAAAGAAAGAAAGAAAGAAAGAAAGAAAGAAAGAAAGAAAGAAAGAAAGAAAGAAATTTACAGTTATATTTAATGTTGTGGAATGTTATTCTGTCTCTCTAGATGTCATGTTTTACTAAAAATGAAAAAAATAAAGAAAGAAAGAAAGAAAGAAAGAAAGAAAGAAAGAAAGAAAGAAAGAAATTTACAGTTATATTTAATGTTGTGGAATGTTATTCTGTCTCTCTAGATGTCATGTTTTACTAAAAATGAAAAAATAAATAAAGAAAGAAAGAAAGAAAGAAAGAAAGAAAGAAAGAAAGAAAGAAAGAAAGAAAGAAAGAAATTTACAGTTATATTTAATGTTGTGGAATGTTATTCTGTCTCTCTAGATGTCATGTTTTACTAAAAATGAAAAAATAAAGAAAGAAAGAAAGAAAGAAAGAAAGAAAGAAAGAAAGAAAGAAAGAAAGAAATTTACAGTTATATTTAATGTTGTGGAATGTTATTCTGTCTCTCTAGATGTCATGTTTTACTAAAAATGAAAAAAAATAAAGAAAGAAAGAAAGAAAGAAAGAAAGAAAGAAAGAAAGAAAGAAAGAAAGAAATTTACAGTTATATTTAATGTTGTGGAATGTTATTCTGTCTCTCTAGATGTCATGTTTTACTAAAAATGAAAAAAATAAAGAAAGAAAGAAAGAAAGAAAGAAAGAAAGAAAGAAAGAAAGAAAGAAAGAAAGGAAGAAAGAAATTTACAGTTATATTTAATGTTGTGGAATGTTATTCTGTCTCTCTAGATGTCATGTTTTACTAAAAATGAAAAAAAATAAATAAATAAAGAAAGAAAGAAAGAAAGAAAGAAAGAAAGAAAGAAAGAAAGAAAGAAAGAAATTTACAGTTATATTTAATGTTGTGGAATGTTATTCTGTCTCTCTAGATGTCATGTTTTACTAAAAATGAAAAAAAATAAAGAAAGAAAGAAAGAAAGAAAGAAAGAAAGAAAGAAAGAAAGAAAGAAAGAAAGAAAGAAAGAAATTTACAGTTATATTTAATGTTGTGGAATGTTATTCTGTCTCTCTAGATGTCATGTTTTACTAAAAATGAAAAAAAATAAATAACGAAAGAAAGAAAGAAAGAAAGAAAGAAAGAAAGAAAGAAAGAAAGAAAGAAAGAAAGAAAGAAAGAAAGAAATTTACAGTTATATTTAATGTTGTGGAATGTTATTCTGTCTCTCTAGATGTCATGTTTTACTAAAAATGAAAAAAAAGAAAGAAAGAAAGAAAGAAAGAAAGAAAGAAAGAAAGAAAGAAAGAAAGAAAGAAATTTACAGTTATATTTAATGTTGTGGAATGTTATTCTGTCTCTCTAGATGTCATGTTTTACTAAAAATGAAAAAAAATAAAGAAAGAAAGAAAGAAAGAAAGAAAGAAAGAAAGAAAGAAAGAAAGAAATTTACAGTTATATTTAATGTTGTGGAATGTTATTCTGTCTCTCTAGATGTCATGTTTTACTAAAAATGAAAAAAAATAAAGAAAGAAAGAAAGAAAGAAAGAAAGAAAGAAAGAAAGAAAGAAAGAAAGAAAGAAATTTACAGTTATATTTAATGTTGTGGAATGTTATTCTGTCTCTCTAGATGTCATGTTTTACTAAAAATGAAAAAAAATAAAGAAAGAAAGAAAGAAAGAAAGAAAGAAAGAAAGAAAGAAAGAAAGAAAGAAAGAAAAAGAAATTTACAGTTATATTTAATGTTGTGGAATGTTATTCTGTCTCTCTAGATGTCATGTTTTACTAAAAATGAAAAAAAATAAAGAAAGAAAGAAAGAAAGAAAGAAAGAAAGAAAGAAAGAAAGAAAGAAAGAAAGAAAGAAATTTACAGTTATATTTAATGTTGTGGAATGTTATTCTGTCTCTCTAGATGTCATGTTTTACTAAAAATGAAAAAAAATAAAGAAAGAAAGAAAGAAAGAAAGAAAGAAAGAAAGAAAGAAAGAAAGAAAGAAAGAAAGAAAGAAATTTACAGTTATATTTAATGTTGTGGAATGTTATTCTGTCTCTCTAGATGTCATGTTTTACTAAAAATGAAAAAAATAACGAAAGAAAGAAAGAAAGAAAGAAAGAAAGAAAGAAAGAAAGAAAGAAAGAAAGAAAGAAAGAAAGAAAGAAAGAAATTTACAGTTATATTTAATGTTGTGGAATGTTATTCTGTCTCTCTAGATGTCATGTTTTACTAAAAATGAAAAAAAATAAAGAAAGAAAGAAAGAAAGAAAGAAAGAAAGAAAGAAAGAAAGAAAGAAATTTACAGTTATATTTAATGTTGTGGAATGTTATTCTGTCTCTCTAGATGTCATGTTTTACTAAAAATGAAAAAAAAATAAATAAAGAAAGAAAGAAAGAAAGAAAGAAAGAAAGAAAGAAAGAAAGAAAGAAAGAAATTTACAGTTATATTTAATGTTGTGGAATGTTATTCTGTCTCTCTAGATGTCATGTTTTACTAAAAATGAAAAAAAATAAAGAAAGAAAGAAAGAAAGAAAGAAAGAAAGAAAGAAAGAAAGAAAGAAAGAAAGAAAGAAATTTACAGTTATATTTAATGTTGTGGAATGTTATTCTGTCTCTCTAGATGTCATGTTTTACTAAAAATGAAAAGAAATAAATAAAGAAAGAAAGAAAGAAAGAAAGAAAGAAAGAAAGAAAGAAAGAAAGAAATTTACAGTTATATTTAATGTTGTGGAATGTTATTCTGTCTCTCTAGATGTCATGTTTTACTAAAAATGAAAAAAAATAAAGAAAGAAAGAAAGAAAGAAAGAAAGAAAGAAAGAAAGAAAGAAATTTACAGTTATATTTAATGTTGTGGAATGTTATTCTGTCTCTCTAGATGTCATGTTTTACTAAAAATGAAAAAAATAAATAAAGAAAGAAAGAAAGAAAGAAAGAAAGAAAGAAAGAAAGAAAGAAAGAAAGAAAGAAAGAAAGAAATTTACAGTTATATTTAATGTTGTGGAATGTTATTCTGTCTCTCTAGATGTCATGTTTTACTAAAAATGAAAAAAAATAAAGAAAGAAAGAAAGAAAGAAAGAAAGAAAGAAAGAAAGAAAGAAAGAAAGAAAGAAAGAAATTTACAGTTATATTTAATGTTGTGGAATGTTATTCTGTCTCTCTAGATGTCATGTTTTACTAAAAATGAAAAAAAATAAATAAATAAAGAAAGAAAGAAAGAAAGAAAGAAAGAAAGAAAGAAAGAAAGAAATTTACAGTTATATTTAATGTTGTGGAATGTTATTCTGTCTCTCTAGATGTCATGTTTTACTAAAAATGAAAAAAAATAAAGAAAGAAAGAAAGAAAGAAAGAAAGAAAGAAAGAAAGAAAGAAAGAAAGAAAGAAATTTACAGTTATATTTAATGTTGTGGAATGTTATTCTGTCTCTCTAGATGTCATGTTTTACTAAAAATGAAAAAAAATAAAGAAAGAAAGAAAGAAAGAAAGAAAGAAAGAAAAGAAAGAAAGAAAGAAAGAAAGAAAGAAATTTACAGTTATATTTAATGTTGTGGAATGTTATTCTGTCTCTCTAGATGTCATGTTTTACTAAAAATGAAAAAATAAATAAAGAAAGAAAGAAAGAAAGAAAGAAAGAAAGAAAGAAAGAAAGAAAGAAAGAAAGAAAGAAATTTACAGTTATATTTAATGTTGTGGAATGTTATTCTGTCTCTCTAGATGTCATGTTTTACTAAAAATGAAAAAAAATAAAGAAAGAAAGAAAGAAAGAAAGAAAGAAAGAAAGAAAGAAAGAAAGAAAGAAAGAAAGAAAGAAAGAAAGAAATTTACAGTTATATTTAATGTTGTGGAATGTTATTCTGTCTCTCTAGATGTCATGTTTTACTAAAAATGAAAAAAAATAAATAAAGAAAGAAAGAAAGAAAGAAAGAAAGAAAGAAAGAAAGAAAGAAAGAAAGAAAGAAATTTACAGTTATATTTAATGTTGTGGAATGTTATTCTGTCTCTCTAGATGTCATGTTTTACTAAAAATGAAAAAAAATAAAGAAAGAAAGAAAGAAAGAAAGAAAGAAAGAAAGAAAGAAAGAAATTTACAGTTATATTTAATGTTGTGGAATGTTATTCTGTCTCTCTAGATGTCATGTTTTACTAAAAATGAAAAAAAATAAAGAAAGAAAGAAAGAAAGAAAGAAAGAAAGAAAGAAAGAAAGAAATTTACAGTTATATTTAATGTTGTGGAATGTTATTCTGTCTCTCTAGATGTCATGTTTTACTAAAAATGAAAAAAAATAAAGAAAGAAAGAAAGAAAGAAAGAAAGAAAGAAAGAAAGAAAGAAAGAAAGAAATTTACAGTTATATTTAATGTTGTGGAATGTTATTCTGTCTCTCTAGATGTCATGTTTTACTAAAAATGAAAAAAAATAAATAAAGAAAGAAAGAAAGAAAGAAAGAAAGAAAGAAAGAAAGAAAGAAATTTACAGTTATATTTAATGTTGTGGAATGTTATTCTGTCTCTCTAGATGTCATGTTTTACTAAAAATGAAAAAAAATAAATAAAGAAAGAAAGAAAGAAAGAAAGAAAGAAAGAAAGAAAGAAAGAAAGAAAGAAAGAAATTTACAGTTATATTTAATGTTGTGGAATGTTATTCTGTCTCTCTAGATGTCATGTTTTACTAAAAATGAAAAAAAATAAATAAAGAAAGAAAGAAAGAAAGAAAGAAAGAAAGAAAGAAAGAAAGAAAGAAAGAAATTTACAGTTATATTTAATGTTGTGGAATGTTATTCTGTCTCTCTAGATGTCATGTTTTACTAAAAATGAAAAAAAAAAAATAAAGAAAGAAAGAAAGAAAGAAAGAAAGAAAGAAATTTACAGTTATATTTAATGTTGTGGAATGTTATTCTGTCTCTCTAGATGTCATGTTTTACTAAAAATGAAAAAAAATAAATAAATAAAGAAAGAAAGAAAGAAAGAAAGAAAGAAAGAAATTTACAGTTATATTTAATGTTGTGGAATGTTATTCTGTCTCTCTATATGTCATGTTTTACTAAAAATGAAAAAAAATAAAGAAAGAAAGAAAGAAAGAAAGAAATTTACAGTTATATTTAATGTTGTGGAATGTTATTCTGTCTCTCTATATGTCATGTTTTACTAAAAATGAAAAAAAATAAAGAAAGAAAGAAAGAAAGAAAGAAAGAAAGAAAGAAAGAAAGAAAGAAAGAAAGAAAGAAAGAAATTTACAGTTATATTTAATGTTGTGGAATGTTATTCTGTCTCTCTAGATGTCATGTTTTACTAAAAATGAAAAAAAATAAATAAAGAAAGAAAGAAAGAAAGAAAGAAAGAAAGAAAGAAAGAAAGAAAGAAAGAAAGAAAGAAAGAAAGAAATTTACAGTTATATTTAATGTTGTGGAATGTTATTCTGTCTCTCTAGATGTCATGTTTTACTAAAAATGAAAAAAAATAAATAAAGAAAGAAAGAAAGAAAGAAAGAAATTTACAGTTATATTTAATGTTGTGGAATGTTATTCTGTCTCTCTAGATGTCATGTTTTACTAAAAATGAAAAAAAATAAATAAAGAAAGAAAGAAAGAAAGAAAGAAAGAAAGAAAGAAAGAAAGAAAGAAAGAAAGAAAGAAATTTACAGTTATATTTAATGTTGTGGAATGTTATTCTGTCTCTCTAGATGTCATGTTTTACTAAAAATGAAAAAAAATAAATAAAGAAAGAAAGAAAGAAAGAAAGAAAGAAATTTACAGTTATATTTAATGTTGTGGAATGTTATTCTGTCTCTCTAGATGTCATGTTTTACTAAAAATGAAAAAAAATAAATAAAGAAAGAAAGAAAGAAAGAAAGAAAGAAAGAAAGAAAGAAATTTACAGTTATATTTAATGTTGTGGAATGTTATTCTGTCTCTCTAGATGTCATGTTTTACTAAAAATGAAAAAAAATAAATAAAGAAAGAAAGAAAGAAAGAAAGAAAGAAAGAAAGAAAGAAAGAAATTTACAGTTATATTTAATGTTGTGGAATGTTATTCTGTCTCTCTAGATGTCATGTTTTACTAAAAATGAAAAAAAATAAATAAAGAAAGAAAGAAAGAAAGAAAGAAATTTACAGTTATATTTAATGTTGTGGAATGTTATTCTGTCTCTCTAGATGTCATGTTTTACTAAAAATGAAAAAAAATAAAGAAAGAAAGAAAGAAAGAAAGAAAGAAAGAAAGAAAGAAATTTACAGTTATATTTAATGTTGTGGAATGTTATTCTGTCTCTCTAGATGTCATGTTTTACTAAAAATGAAAAAAAATAAATAAAGAAAGAAAGAAAGAAAGAAAGAAAGAAAGAAAGAAAGAAAGAAAGAAAGAAAGAAAGAAATTTACAGTTATATTTAATGTTGTGGAATGTTATTCTGTCTCTCTAGATGTCATGTTTTACTAAAAATGAAAAAAAATAAATAAATAAAGAAAGAAAGAAAGAAAGAAAGAAAGAAAGAAAGAAATTTACAGTTATATTTAATGTTGTGGAATGTTATTCTGTCTCTCTATATGTCATGTTTTACTAAAAATGAAAAAAAATAAATAAAGAAAGAAAGAAAGAAAGAAAGAAAGAAAGAAAGAAAGAAAGAAAGAAAGAAAGAAATTTACAGTTATATTTAATGTTGTGGAATGTTATTCTGTCTCTCTAGATGTCATGTTTTACTAAAAATGAAAAAAAAGAAAGAAAGAAAGAAAGAAAGAAAGAAAGAAAGAAAGAAAGAAAGAAAGAAAGAAATTTACAGTTATATTTAATGTTGTGGAATGTTATTCTGTCTCTCTAGATGTCATGTTTTACTAAAAATGAAAAAAAATAAATAAAGAAAGAAAGAAAGAAAGAAAGAAAGAAAGAAAGAAAGAAAGAAAGAAAGAAAGAAAGAAAGAAATTTACAGTTATATTTAATGTTGTGGAATGTTATTCTGTCTCTCTAGATGTCATGTTTTACTAAAAATGAAAAAAAATAAAGAAAGAAAGAAAGAAAGAAAGAAAGAAAGAAAGAAAGAAAGAAAGAAATTTACAGTTATATTTAATGTTGTGGAATGTTATTCTGTCTCTCTAGATGTCATGTTTTACTAAAAATGAAAAAATAAAGAAAGAAAGAAAGAAAGAAAGAAAGAAAGAAAGAAAGAAAGAAAGAAATTTACAGTTATATTTAATGTTGTGGAATGTTATTCTGTCTCTCTAGATGTCATGTTTTACTAAAAATGAAAAAAAAATAAAGAAAGAAAGAAAGAAAGAAAGAAAGAAAGAAAGAAAGAAAGAAAGAAAGAAAGAAAGAAAGAAATTTACAGTTATATTTAATGTTGTGGAATGTTATTCTGTCTCTCTAGATGTCATGTTTTACTAAAAATGAAAAAAAATAAAGAAAGAAAGAAAGAAAGAAAGAAAGAAAGAAAGAAAGAAAGAAAGAAAGAAAGAAAGAAATTTACAGTTATATTTAATGTTGTGGAATGTTATTCTGTCTCTCTAGATGTCATGTTTTACTAAAAATGAAAAAAAAAAAATAAAGAAAGAAAGAAAGAAAGAAAGAAAGAAAGAAAGAAATTTACAGTTATATTTAATGTTGTGGAATGTTATTCTGTCTCTCTATATGTCATGTTTTACTAAAAATGAAAAAAAATAAAGAAAGAAAGAAAGAAAGAAAGAAAGAAAGAAAGAAAGAAAGAAAGAAATGTACAGTAATATTTAATGTTGTGGAATGATATTCTGTCTCTCTAAATGACATGTTATACTAAAAATGAAAAAAAATAAAGAAAGAAAGAAAGAAAGAAAGAAAGAAAGAAAGAAAGAAAGAAAGAAAGAAATTTACAGTTATATTTAATGTTGTGGAATGTTATTCTGTCTCTCTAGATGTCATGTTTTACTAAAAATGAAAAAAAATAAAGAAAGAAAGAAAGAAAGAAAGAAAGAAAGAAAGAAAGAAAGAAAGAAAGAAATTTACAGTTATATTTAATGTTGTGGAATGTTATTCTGTCTCTCTAGATGTCATGTTTTACTAAAAATGAAAAAAAATAAAGAAAGAAAGAAAGAAAGAAAGAAAGAAAGAAAGAAAGAAAGAAAGAAAGAAAGAAAGAAAGAAAGAAATTTACAGTTATATTTAATGTTGTGGAATGTTATTCTGTCTCTCTAGATGCCATGTTTTACTAAAAACGAAAAAATAAATAAAGAAAGAAAGAAAGAAAGTAAGAAAGAAAGAAAGAAAGAAAGAAAGAAAGAAAGAAAGAAAGAAAGAAATTTACAGTTATATTTAATGTTGTGGAATGTTATTCTGTCTCTCTAGATGTCATGTTTTACTAAAAATGAAAAAAAATAAATAAAGAAAGAAAGAAAGAAAGAAAGAAAGAAAGAAAGAAAGAAAGAAAGAAAGAAATTTACAGTTATATTTAATGTTGTGGAATGTTATTCTGTCTCTCTAGATGTCATGTTTTACTAAAAATGAAAAAAAATAAATAAAGAAAGAAAGAAAGAAAGAAAGAAAGAAAGAAAGAAAGAAATTAACAGTTATATTTAATGTTGTGGAATGTTATTCTGTCTCTCTAGATGTCATGTTTTACTAAAAATGAAAAAAAATACAGAAAGAAAGAAAGAAAGAAAGAAAGAAAGAAAGAAAGAAAGAAAGAAAGAAAGAAAGAAAGAAATTTACAGTTATATTTAATGTTGTGGAATGTTATTCTGTCTCTCTAGATGTCATGTTTTACTAAAAATGAAAAAAAATAAATAAAGAAAGAAAGAAAGAAAGAAAGAAAGAAAGAAAGAAAGAAAGAAAGAAAGAAATTTACAGTTATATTTAATGTTGT